>NC_091205.1:8210034-8250034 GCF_040958095.1 Procambarus clarkii | reverse complement strand
GACAATATGCAACTGAAAACTCACACCCCAGAAGTGACTCGAACCCATACTCCCAGAAGCAACGCAACTGGTATGTACAAGACGCCTTAATCCACTTGACCATCACGACCGGACAAAATGAGGTGATAGCCGAGGCTATTTGAACCACCCCACCGCCAGCACTCAGATAGTAATCTTGGGCATAGCATTTTACCAAATCACCTCATTCTTTGGGGCACACGTGAGGAACACAAATGCGAACAAGCCTGAATGGTCCCCAGGACAATATGCAACTGAAAACTCACACCCCAGAAGTGACTCGAACCCATACTCCCAGAAGCAACGCAACTGGTATGTACAAGACGCCTTAATCCACTTGACCATCACGACCGGACAAAATGAGGTGATAGCCGAGGCTATTTGAACCACCCCACCGCCGGCACTCGGATAGTAATCTTGGGCATAGCATTTTACCAAATCACCTCATTCTTTGGGGCACACGTGAGGAACACAAATGCGAACAAGCCTGAATGGTCCCCAGGACAATATGCAACTGAAAACTCACACCCCAGAAGTGACTCGAACCCATACTCCCAGAAGCAACGCAACTGGTATGTACAAGACGCCTTAATCCACTTGACCATCACGACCGGACAAAATGAGGTGATAGCCGAGGCTATTTGAACCACCCCACCGCCGGCACTCGGATAGTAATCTTGGGCATAGCATTTTACCAAATCACCTCATTCTTTGGGGCACACGTGAGGAACACAAATGCGAACAAGCCTGAATGGTCCCCAGGACAATATGCAACTGAAAACTCACACCCCAGAAGTGACTCGAACCCATACTCCCAGAAGTAACGCAACTGGTATGTACAAGACGCCTTAATCCACTTGACCATCACGACCGGACAAAATGAGGTGATAGCCGAGGCTATTTGAACCACCCCACCGCCGGCACTCGGATAGTAATCTTGGGCATAGCATTTTACCAAATCACCTCATTCTTTGGGGCACACGTGAGGAACACAAATGCGAACAAGCCTGAATGGTCCCCAGGACAAAATGCAACTGAAAACTCACACCCCAGAAGTGACTCGAACCCATACTCCCAGAAGCAACGTAACTGGTATGTACAAGACGCCTTAATCCACTTGACCATCACGACCGGACAAAATGAGGTGATAGCCGAGGCTATTTGAACCACCCCACCGCCGGCACTCGGATAGTAATCTTGGGCATAGCATTTTACCAAATCACCTCATTCTTTGGGGCACACGTGAGGAACACAAATGCGAACAAGCCTGAATGGTCCCCAGGACAATATGCAACTGAAAACTCACACCCCAGAAGTGACTCGAACCCATACTCCCAGAAGCAACGCAACTGGTATGTACAAGACGCCTTAATCCACTTGACCATCACGACCGGACAAAATGAGGTGATAGCCGAGGCTATTTGAACCACCCCACCGCCGGCACTCGGATAGTAATCTTGGGCATAGTATTTTACCAAATCACCTCATTCTTTGGGGCACACGTGAGGAACACAAATGCGAACAAGCCTGAATGGTCCCCAGGACAATATGCAACTGAAAACTCACACCCCAGAAGTGACTCGAACCCATACTCCCAGAAGCAACGCAACTGGTATGTACAAGACGCCTTAATCCACTTGACCATCACGACCGGACAAAATGAGGTGATAGCCGAAGCTATTTGAACCACCCCACCGCCGGCACTCGGATAGTAATCTTGGGCATAGCATTTTACCAAATCACCTCATTCTTTGGGGCACACGTGAGGAACACAAATGCGAACAAGCCTGAATGGTCCCCAGGACAATATGCAACTGAAAACTCACACCCCAGAAGTGACTCGAACCCATACTCCCAGAAGCAACGCAACTGGTATGTACAAGACGCCTTAATCCACTTGACCATCATGACCGGACAAAATGAGGTGATAGCCGAGGCTATTTGAACCACCCCACCGCCGGCACTCGGATAGTAATCTTGGGCATAGCATTTTACCAAATCACCTCATTCTTTGGGGCACACGTGAGGAACACAAATGCGAACAAGCCTGAATGGTCCCCAGGACAATATGCAACTGAAAACTCACACCCCAGAAGTGACTCGAACCCATACTCCCAGAAGCAACGCAACTGGTATGTACAAGACGCCTTAATCCACTTGACCATCACGACCGGACAAAATGAGGTGATAGCCGAGGCTATTTGAACCACCCCACCGCCGGCACTCGGATAGTAATCTTGGGCATAGCATTTTACCAAATCACCTCATTCTTTGGGGCACACGTGAGGAACACAAATGCGAACAAGCCTGAATGGTCCCCAGGACAATATGCAACTGAAAACTCACACCCCAGAAGTGACTCGAACCCATACTCCCAGAAGCAACGCAACTGGTATGTACAAGACGCCTTAATCCACTTGACCATCACGACCGGACAAAATGAGGTGATAGCCGAGGCTATTTGAACCACCCCACCGCCGGCACTCGGATAGTAATCTTGGGCATAGCATTTTACCAAATCACCTCATTCTTTGGGGCACACGTGAGGAACACAAATGCGAACAAGCCTGAATGGTCCCCAGGACAATATGCAACTGAAAACTCACACCCCAGAAGTGACTCGAACCCATACTACCAGAAGCAACGCAACTGGTATGTACAAGACGCCTTAATCCACTTGACCATCACGACCGGACAAAATGAGGTGATAGCCGAGGCTATTTGAACCACCCCACCGCCGGCACTCGGATAGTAATCTTGGGCATAGCATTTTACCAAATCACCTCATTCTTTGGGGCACACGTGAGGAACACAAATGCGAACAAGCCTGAATGGTCCCCAGGACAATATGCAACTGAAAACTCACACCCCAGAAGTGACTCGAACCCATACTCCCAGAAGTAACGCAACTGGTATGTACAAGACGCCTTAATCCACTTGACCATCACGACCGGACAAAATGAGGTGATAGCCGAGGCTATTTGAACCACCCCACCGCCGGCACTCGGATAGTAATCTTGGGCATAGCATTTTACCAAATCACCTCATTCTTTGGGGCACACGTGAGGAACACAAATGCGAACAAGCCTGAATGGTCCCCAGGACAAAATGCAACTGAAAACTCACACCCCAGAAGTGACTCGAACCCATACTCCCAGAAGCAACGCAACTGGTATGTACAAGACGCCTTAATCCACTTGACCATCACGACCGGACAAAATGAGGTGATAGCCGAGGCTATTTGAACCACCCCACCGCCGGCACTCGGATAGTAATCTTGGGCATAGCATTTTACCAAATCACCTCATTCTTTGGTGCACACGTGAGGAACACAAATGCGAACAAGCCTGAATGGTCCCCAGGACAATATGCAACTGAAAACTCACACCCCAGAAGTGACTCGAACCCATACTCCCAGAAGCAACGCAACTGGTATGTACAAGACGCCTTAATCCACTTGACCATCACGACCGGACAAAATGAGGTGATAGCCGAGGCTATTTGAACCACCCCACCGCCGGCACTCGGATAGTAATCTTGGGCATAGCATTTTACCAAATCACCTCATTCTTTGGGGCACACGTGAGGAACACAAATGCGAACAAGCCTGAATGGTCCCCAGGACAATATGCAACTGAAAACTCACACCCCAGCAGTGACTCGAACCCATACTCCCAGAAGCAACGCAACTGGTATGTACAAGACGCCTTAATCCACTTGACCATCACGACCGGACAAAATGAGGTGATAGCCGAGGCTATTTGAACCACCCCATCGCCGGCACTCGGATAGTAATCTTGGGCATAGCATTTTACCAAATCACCTCATTCTTTGGGGCACACGTGAGGAACACAAATGCGAACAAGCCTGAATGGTCCCCAGGACAATATGCAACTGAAAACTCAAACCCCAGAAGTGACTCGAACCCATACTCCCAGAAGCAACGCAACTGGTATGTACAAGACGCCTTAATCCACTTGACCATCACGACCGGACAAAATGAGGTGATAGCCGAGGCTATTTGAACCACCCCACCGCCGGCACTCGGATAGTAATCTTGGGCATAGCATTTTACCAAATCACCTCATTCTTTGGGGCACACGTGAGGAACACAAATGCGAACAAGCCTGAATGGTCCCCAGGACAATATGCAACTGAAAACTCAAACCCCAGAAGTGACTCGAACCCATACTCCCAGAAGCAACGCAACTGGTATGTACAAGACGCCTTAATCCACTTGACCATCACGACCGGACAAAATGAAGTGATAGCTGAGGCTATTTGAACCACCCCACCGCCGGCACTCGGATAGTAATCTTGGGCATAGCATTTTACCAAATCACCTCATTCTTTGGGGCACACGTGAGGAACACAAATGCGAACAAGCCTGAATGGTCCCCAGGACAATATGCAACTGAAAACTCACACCCCAGAAGTGACTCGAACCCATACTCCCAGAAGCAACGCAACTGGTATGTACAAGACGCCTTAATCCACTTGACCATCACGACCGGACAAAATGAGGTGATAGCCGAGGCTATTTGAACCACCCCACCGCCGGCACTCGGATAGTAATCTTGGGCATAGCATTTTACCAAATCACCTCATTCTTTGGGGCACACGTGAGGAACACAAATGCGAACAAGCCTGAATGGTCCCCAGGACAATATGCAACTGAAAACTCACACCCCAGAAGTGACTCGAACCCATACTCCCAGAAGCAACGCAACTGGTATGTACAAGACGCCTTAATCCACTTGACCATCACGACCGGACAAAATGAGGTGATAGCCGAGGCTATTTGAACCACCCCACCGCCGGCACTCGGATAGTAATCTTGGGCATAGCATTTTACCAAATCACCTCATTCTTTGGGGCACACGTGAGGAACACAAATGCGAACAAGCCTGAATGGTCCCCAGGACAATATGCAACTGAAAACTCACACCCCAGAAGTGACTCGAACCCATACTCCCAGAAGCAACGCAACTGGTATGTACAAGACGCCTTAATCCACTTGACCATCACGACCGGACAAAATGAGGTGATAGCCGAGGCTATTTGAACCACCCCACCGCCGGCACTCGGATAGTAATCTTGGGCATAGCATTTTACCAAATCACCTCATTCTTTGGGGCACACGTGAGGAACACAAATGCGAACAAGCCTGAATGGTCCCCAGGACAATATGCAACTGAAAACTCACACCCCAGAAGTGACTCGAACCCATACTCCCAGAAGTAACGCAACTGGTATGTACAAGACGCCTTAATCCACTTGACCATCACGACCGGACAAAATGAGGTGATAGCCGAGGCTATTTGAACCACCCCACCGCCGGCACTCGGATAGTAATCTTGGGCATAGCATTTTACCAAATCACCTCATTCTTTGGGGCACACGTGAGGAACACAAATGCGAACAAGCCTGAATGGTCCCCAGGACAAAATGCAACTGAAAACTCACACCCCAGAAGTGACTCGAACCCATACTCCCAGAAGCAACGCAACTGGTATGTACAAGACGCCTTAATCCACTTGACCATCACGACCGGACAAAATGAGGTGATAGCCGAGGCTATTTGAACCACCCCACCGCCGGCACTCGGATAGTAATCTTGGGCATAGCATTTTACCAAATCACCTCATTCTTTGGGGCACACGTGAGGAACACAAATGCGAACAAGCCTGAATGGTCCCCAGGACAATATACAACTGAAAACTCACACCCCAGAAGTGACTCGAACCCATACTCCCAGAAGCAACGCAACTGGTATGTACAAGACGCCTTAATCCACTTGACCATCACGACCGGACAAAATGAGGTGATAGCCGAGGCTATTTGAACCACCCCACCGCCGGCACTCGGATAGTAATCTTGGGCATAGTATTTTACCAAATCACCTCATTCTTTGGGGCACACGTGAGGAACACAAATGCGAACAAGCCTGAATGGTCCCCAGGACAATATGCAACTGAAAACTCACACCCCAGAAGTGACTCGAACCCATACTCCCAGAAGCAACGCAACTGGTATGTACAAGACGCCTTAATCCACTTGACCATCACGACCGGACAAAATGAGGTGATAGCCGAGGCTATTTGAACCACCCCACCGCCGGCACTCGGATAGTAATCTTGGGCATAGCATTTTACCAAATCACCTCATTCTTTGGGGCACACGTGAGGAACACAAATGCGAACAAGCCTGAATGGTCCCCAGGACAATATGCAACTGAAAACTCACACCCCAGAAGTGACTCGAACCCATACTCCCAGAAGCAACGCAACTGGTATGTACAAGACGCCTTAATCCACTTGACCATCACGACCGGACAAAATGAGGTGATAGCCGAGGCTATTTGAACCACCCCACCGCCGGCACTCGGATAGTAATCTTGGGCATAGCATTTTACCAAATCACCTCATTCTTTGGGGCACACGTGAGGAACACAAATGCGAACAAGCCTGAATGGTCCCCAGGACAATATGCAACTGAAAACTCACACCCCAGAAGTGACTCGAACCCATACTCCCAGAAGCAACGCAACTGGTATGTACAAGACGCCTTAATCCACTTGACCATCACGACCGGACAAAATGAGGTGATAGCCGAGGCTATTTGAACCACCCCACCGCCGGCACTCGGATAGTAATCTTGGGCATAGCATTTTACCAAATCACCTCATTCTTTGGGGCACACGTGAGGAACACAAATGCAAACAAGCCTGAATGGTCCCCAGGACAATATGCAACTGAAAACTCACACCCCAGAAGTGACTCGAACCCATACTCCCAGAAGCAACGCAACTGGTATGTACAAGACGCCTTAATCCACTTGACCATCACGACCGGACAAAATGAGGTGATAGCCGAGGCTATTTGAACCACCCCACCGCCGGCACTCGGATAGTAATCTTGGGCATAGCATTTTACCAAATCACCTCATTCTTTGGGGCACACGTGAGGAACACAAATGCGAACAAGCCTGAATGGTCCCCAGGACAATATGCAACTGAAAACTCACACCCCAGAAGTGACTCGAACCCATACTCCCAGAAGTAACGCAACTGGTATGTACAAGACGCCTTAATCCACTTGACCATCACGACCGGACAAAATGAGGTGATAGCCGAGGCTATTTGAACCACCCCACCGCCGGCACTCGGATAGTAATCTTGGGCATAGCATTTTACCAAATCACCTCATTCTTTGGGGCACACGTGAGGAACACAAATGCGAACAAGCCTGAATGGTCCCCAGGACAAAATGCAACTGAAAACTCACACCCCAGAAGTGACTCGAACCCATACTCCCAGAAGCAACGCAACTGGTATGTACAAGACGCCTTAATCCACTTGACCATCACGACCGGACAAAATGAGGTGATAGCCGAGGCTATTTGAACCACCCCACCGCCGGCACTCGGATAGTAATCTTGGGCATAGCATTTTACCAAATCACCTCATTCTTTGATGCACACGTGAGGAACACAAATGCGAACAAGCCTGAATGGTCCCCAGGACAATATGCAACTGAAAACTCACACCCCAGAAGTGACTCGAACCCATACTCCCAGAAGCAACGCAACTGGTATGTACAAGACGCCTTAATCCACTTGACCATCACGACCGGACAAAATGAGGTGATAGCCGAGGCTATTTGAACCACCCCTGTGATGGTGTCACAGGCACCGGAGCAGAGCGCGGTGTCACAGGCACCGGAGCAGGGCACAGTGTCACAGGCACCGGAGCAGGGCACAGTGTCGGGGGCGCCGCAGCAGAGTGCGGTCCCTGGCAGAGGGAAACAAACAAAACAAGGCCCCAAAATCTGTTGGTATTACAGATGGGCTACCTGTAAGCATGGGGAATCGGGAAGAATAAATGGAACATGTACACACGATCACCCTAGAAAGTGCAGAAACCTCCTCAATACAGGTAAATGTACCAAAAGCTGTGAATTCTTTCACCCAGAAATTTGCAAGAACTCTTTGGACAGGAAAGAGTGCTTCAATGCTGAATGCCCAGCTTTTCATATAAGAGGTACCAGGCGAATAAAACCGACAGACTACCACTATGAAAACAGCCACTACTCCATCAACCGGGATAATTTTTTAGCAAGAGGAGGAGGAGAAGAATGGCTAAAAATGACCAGACTCTACCACCAACTCGGTCAAATGCTAGAGAGGACGCAAACACAGTGGCCTCCTTACCAGAGCCTCAGATATTAACACCAATTAAAGCATCCAGCACTTCCACTAACACGATAACATCATTTATATTTGCCAACATCCAGGGTATAAAAACACGCAAATCCAACAAAGTTCATTTTATAGATGGTCTCCTTCATGAGGCAAATGCAGTGTTTGCAGCCCTAACGGAAACTCACACAAAGGACTACCTTGATGGTGAAATATGGATCCCAGAATACAATCTCTTCAGATGTGATAGGAAACACCGGCTTCAGGGTGGGGTCAGCCTCTACATCAAAGACACACTCATCTGTACTGAGCTGCTAAACACCTCAAATGATATGGTGGAAGTGCTGATAGTCAAAATAGAGATCCTAAATGTAGTTGTTGTCCTTGTATATAAGTCACCGGAGGCAAACCCTCAGCAGTTTAAAGACCAACTAATGAAAATAGAGCACTGCTTGGAAAACCTCACAAATCCAGCTCCGAACATCATCCTGCTTGGGGACTTCAACCTACGGCACCTGAAATGGAAGCACCTGGCTAATACAGTAATATCAGAAAGAATACCAGGAAGTAGCCTAAATGAGCAGGCACATGCAAATGACCTGCTACGGATGTGCGATAGGTTTGCCTTAAACCAGCAAATAGTAGAACCAACTAGGAAGGAGAACACGCTGGACCTCATTTTCACTAATAATGATGAGTTGATCGGGAACATAATGATTACAAATACCTGTTACTCAGATCACAACTTAATTGAAGTTCTGACAACCATGGGAAATGGACCTTCAAAACCAGTCCAGATTCCCGGTGGAGGAGATTTCAGCAAATTCAACTTCAATAATAAACGGATAAACTGGGAGCAAATAAACCAGGACTTCACAGAAATAAACTGGGAAGAACAGCTAGGAAATGCAAACCTGAACCAGTGCCTGGAAAAAATAAGCTCAGTAGCACTAGAAATATGTTCAAACCGCATACCCCTAAGAAAAAAGAGAAAGAGATGCAGATTGGAACGGGAACGTCGTTCCCTATATAGGCGAAGAAAACGAATCGCGGAACAACTTGAGAGTCGCACCCTATCTCAAGAACGGAGAAGAAGGTTAGGTAGAGAAATAGAAACAATTGAACTCAAGCTACAAGAATCATACAAAACCCAGGAGAGGCAAAGAGAGCAAAAGGCCATCAGTGAAATAGAGAGAAATCCGAAATATTTTTTCTCCTATGCAAAATCAAGATCAAAAACCACATCTAGTATCGGGCCCCTGCGAAAGGGAGATGGAACTTTCACAGATGACAACAAAGAAATGAGCGAGTTACTGAGGAAGCAGTACGACTCTGTTTTCAGTGAGCCATTAAATGCACTAAAGATTGATAACCCAAATGAATTTTTCATGGATATGATACCAACATCAAATCACATATCAGACGTCGCCCTATCCCCACTAGATTTTGAAGAAGCCATAAACAGTATGCCTATGCACTCTGCACCAGGCCCGGATTCTTGGAACTCCATATTCATCAAGAACTGTAAAAAACCACTATCGCAGGCCCTTCACATTCTGTGGAGACAAAGTCTAGATACTGGCGTTATCCCTGACATACTAAAAACAGCAGAGATAGCACCACTCCATAAAGGAGGAAATAAGGCAGAGGCAAAAAATTACAGACCGATAGCACTAACATCGCACATCATAAAAATTTTTGAGAGAGTGCTAAGAAGTAAGATCACAAAATACATGGAATCACAGCATCTCCATAACCCCGGACAACATGGTTTCAGAACAGGGCGCTCTTGCCTGTCGCAGTTGCTGGACCACTATGATATGGCATTAGATGCTATGGAAGACAAACAAAACGCTGATGTAATTTACACAGATTTCGCAAAAGCTTTTGATAAATGTGACCATGGTGTTATTGCACATAAAATGCGTTCAAAAGGAATTACCGGGAAAATAGGCAGATGGATCTACAATTTCCTGACTGACAGAACCCAATGTGTAATAGTCAACAAAATAAAATCCAGCCCATCAACCGTGAAGAGCTCAGTCCCCCAGGGTACTGTGCTTGCTCCAGTACTTTTTCTCATCCTCATATCGGACATAGACCAGAACACAACCTATAGCACTGTATCATCCTTTGCAGATGACACTAGGATTTTCATGAGAGTTGGCAACATAGAGGACACGGCAAACCTCCAATCAGATGTAGATCAGGTCTTTCTATGGGCTACAGAAAATAATATGGTATTCAACGAGGATAAGTTTCAGCTCATGCGCTACGGAAAAATTGAAAATATAAAAACAGAAACCACGTACAAAACGCAGGCAAATCATAACATAGAACGAAAAGGCAATGTAAAGGACCTGGGTGTACTCATGTCGGAAGACCTTACCTTTAAAGAACACAATAAAGTAGCCGTCACAACTGCAAGAAAAATGACAGGTTGGATAACAAGAACTTTTCACACTAGAGATGCTATACCGATGATGATACTTTTCAAAACGCTTGTGCTATCTAGAGTGGAGTACTGCTGCACAATGACAGCCCCTTTCAAAGCTGGAGAAATTGCTGACCTAGAGAGCGTGCAGAGATCCTTTACTGCTAGAATCCACTCAGTAAAACATCTAAATTACTGGGACCGACTAAAGAGCCTAAATCTGTACTCCCTTGAGCGCAGGCGGGAGAGATACATAATAATTTACACGTGGAAAATAATTGAGGGGCTGGTCCCAAACCTGCACACAGAAATAACACCACATGAGACCAGAAGACATGGCAGGATGTGCAGAATACCCCCGTTGAAAAGCAGAGGTGCAACAGGTACTCTGAGAGAGAACTCTATCAACATCAGAGGCCCGAGACTGTTCAACACGCTTCCACTACACATAAGGGGCATAACTGGCAAACCCCTCACAGTGTTCAAGAGAGAACTGGATAAGCACCTCCAAAGGATACCTGATCAACCAGGCTGTGACTCATACGTCAGGCTGCGAGCAGCCGCGTCTAACAGCCTGGTTGATCAGTCCAGCAACCAGGAGGCCTGGTCGACGACCGGGCCGCGGGGACACTAAGCCCCGGAAGCACCTCAAGGTAGCCTCAAGGTAGGTACCCCACCGCCGGCACTCGGATAGTAATCTTGGGCATAGTATTTTACCAAATCACCTCATTCTTTGGGGCACACGTGAGGAACACAAATGCGAACAAGCCTGAATGGTCCCCAGGACAATATGCAACTGAAAACTCACACCCCAGAAGTGACTCGAACCCATACTCCCAGAAGCAACGCAACTGGTATGTACAAGACGCCTTAATCCACTTGACCATCACGACCGGACAAAATGAGGTGATAGCCGAGGCTATTTGAACCACCCCACCGCCGGCACTCGGATAGTAATCTTGGGCATAGCATTTTACCAAATCACCTCATTCTTTGGGGCACACGTGAGGAACACAAATGCGAACAAGCCTGAATGGTCCCCAGGACAATATGCAACTGAAAACTCACACCCCAGAAGTGACTCGAACCCATACTCAGTTGCAAATTGTCCTGGGGACCATTCAGGCTTGTTCGCATTTGTGTTCCTCACGTGTGCCCCAAAGAATGAGGTGATTTGGTAAAATGCTATGCCCAAGATTACTATCCGAGTGCCGGCGGTGGGGTGGTTCAAATAGCCTCGGCTATCACCTCATTTTGTCCGGTCGTGATGGTCAAGTGGATTAAGGCGTCTTGTACATACTTAGTTGCGTTGCTTCTGGGAGTATGGGTTCGAGTCACTTCTGGGGTGTGAGTTTTCAGTTGCATATTGTCCTGGGGACCATTCAGGCTTGTTCGCATTTGTGTTCCTCACGTGTGCCCCAAAGAATGAGGTGATTTGGTAAAATGCTATGCCCAAGATTACTATCCGAGTGCCGGCGGTGGGGTGGTTCAAATAGCCTCGGCTATCACCTCATTTTGTCCGGTCGTGATGGTCAAGTGGATTAAGGCATCTTGTACATACCAGTTGCGTTGCTTCTGGGAGTATGGGTTCGAGTCACTTCTGGGGTGTGAGTTTTCAGTTGCATATTGTCCTGGGGACCATTCAGGCTTGTTCGCATTTGTGTTCCTCATGTGTGCCCCAAAGAGTGAGGTGATTTGGTAAAATGCTATGCCCAAGATTACTTTCCAAGTGCCGGCGGTGGGGTGGTTCAAATAGCCTCGGCTATCACCTCATTTTGTCCGGTCGTGATGGTCAAGTGGATTAAGGCATCTTGTACATACCAGTTGCGTTGCTTCTGGGAGTATGGGTTCGAGTCACTTCTGGGGTGTGAGTTTTCAGTTGCATATTGTCCTGGGGACCATTCAGGCTTGTTCGCATTTGTGTTCCTCACGTGTGCCCCAAAGAATGAGGTGATTTGGTAAAATGCTATGCCCAAGATTACTATCCGAGTGCCGGCGGTGGGGTGGTTCAAATAGCCTCAGCTATCACCTCATTTTGTCCGGTCGTGATGGTCAAGTGGATTAAGGCGTCTTGTACATACCAGTTGCGTTGCTTCTGGGAGTATGGGTTCGAGTCACTTCTGGGGTGTGAGTTTTCAGTTGCATATTGTCCTGGGGACCATTCAGGCTTGTTCGCATTTGTGTTCCTCACGTGTGCCCCAAAGAATGAGGTGATTTGGTAAAATGCTATGCCCAAGATTACTATCCGAGTGCCGGCGGTGGGGTGGTTCAAATAGCCTCGGCTATCACCTCATTTTGTCCGGTCGTGATGGTCAAGTGGATTAAGGCGTCTTGTACATACCAGTTGCGTTGCTTCTGGGAGTATGGGTTCGAGTCACTTCTGGGGTGTGAGTTTTCAGTTGCATATTGTCCTGGGGACCATTCAGGCTTGTTCGCATTTGTGTTCCTCACGTGTGCCCCAAAGAATGAGGTGATTTGGTAAAATGCTATGCCCAAGATTACTATCCGAGTGCCGGCGGTGGGGTGGTTCAAATAGCCTCGGCTATCACCTCATTTTGTCCGGTCGTGATGGTCAAGTGGATTAAGGCGTCTTGTACATACCAGTTGCGTTGCTTCTGGGAGTATGGGTTCGAGTCACTTCTGGGGTGTGAGTTTTCAGTTGCATATTGTCCTGGGGACCATTCAGGCTTGTTCGCATTTGTGTTCCTCACGTGTGCCCCAAAGAATGAGGTGATTTGGTAAAATGCTATGCCCAAGATTACTATCCGAGTGGCGGCGGTGGGGTGGTTCAAATAGCCTCGGCTATCACCTCATTTTGTCCGGTCGTGATGGTCAAGTGGATTAAGGCGTCTTGTACATACCAGTTGCGTTGCTTCTGGGAGTATGGGTTCGAGTCACTTCTGGGGTGTGAGTTTTCAGTTGCATATTGTCCTGGGGACCATTCAGGCTTGTTCGCATTTGTGTTCCTCACGTGTGCCCCAAAGAATGAGGTGATTTGGTAAAATGCTATGCCCAAGATTACTATCCGAGTGCCGGCGGTGGGGTGGTTCAAATAGCCTCGGCTATCACCTCATTTTGTCCGGTCGTGATGGTCAAGTGGATTAAGGCGTCTTGTACATACCAGTTGCGTTGCTTCTGGGAGTATGGGTTCGAGTCACTTCTGGGGTGTGAGTTTTCAGTTGCATATTGTCCTGGGGACCATTCAGGCTTGTTCGCATTTGTGTTCCTCACGTGTGCCCCAAAGAATGAGGTGATTTGGTAAAATGCTATGCCCAAGATTACTATCCGAGTGCCGGCGGTGGGGTGGTTCAAATAGCCTCGGCTATCACCTCATTTTGTCCGGTCGTGATGGTCAAGTGGATTAAGGCGTCTTGTACATACCAGTTGCGTTGCTTCTGGGAGTATGGGTTCGAGTCACTTCTGGGGTGTGAGTTTTCAGTTGCATATTGTCCTGGGGACCATTCAGGCTTGTTCGCATATATATATATATATATATATATATATATATATATATATATATATATATATATATATATATATATGTTGTAATCCACAAGTTAGTAGGAATTATTAGCTAGAGGATCATTACTACAACACTTAACAAATGATGATTGGAAGTACATGTAAGTAGACAGACTATGGATCACATATCTAAGAAAGGTCAATGGATTAAGACCGAAGCTGTTTAGCCAAATTAATAATTCCTGGAAAGAGGAATTATTCTTCGTCAGGCTTCTAGGATCAAGGTTACCGCTCTAGGGATAAGGTTAATCGGATTATACCTTCCTTGAGAGGCGGGGTGAAATGTTTGAGGCCATGGCTGACTGGAGTCAGTCTTGTTGTGGCAGTTGAACTGGCAAGTCCTCCGAGGTCTCCGTTTGTGGCAGCAGCGAAGTGTAGCAGACAGCTATGCGAGAGCCTGTTGTGATCTTAGTGACCAAGTTAAGTCTGCAGTATGTGAGGATTGAATGTAAGACTAACCGGGTGTGGAGCGTTGTAGTAATCATTCCGTATTAGGGACTTAGGCGGAAGTTACGAGTGTGGGTGGTGATCCCAGAGGTCAAGTGGTCTATGGGTATTGGAAGTGTATTGACCTAATAGAGTATGTTAATATGTATTTATTTGTCAGAGTCTTTTCTTTGTAATTAAATGACAAAACCTGACGGCCTTTAAATACCTTCCATATGTTCATTCATTGTGTTCCAGTACAAACCGAGTGGTACGCCTCAAGGGTCTGGTGTGTGTAGGAGTATAGGTGGTAGTAACGGTTGCTGAGGCAAGGTGTTATGTGTTGTGTAATCGCTGTGTTCGGAATGAACCGGGGTTCAGCGTCACGACATATATATATATATATATATATATATATATATATATATATATATATATATATATATATATATATATATATATATATATATATATATATATATATATATATATATATATATATATATGTATATATATATATATATATATATATATATATATATATATATATATATATATATATATATATATATATATATATATATATATATATATATATATAACCACAATTTCATGGCATACAACTTTGATACTGAAATATATTTGACTTGGGTAAGTATGACATACATTATCAATACCCGAATTAATAACAATATACTTTCAAAGAAGATTAGAGACTTATTACAATATTCGTGATCCTAGGCTATCAGCCAAAATATCACTGTACAGTTTGAGCACATTATACACCAGCCTCAGTATGATCATATTGGTGTATGCGTGGTCATAACATCCCTCCATCGCAAGAAATGAGTACAATATGAGACAGAGTGTACACATCCTTACAGACATGGACCCCAAAAAACACACCATAAATAATTCATATATATTCACAATAAACTTCATGAGCTGCACAAATATACGTTGCAAGCACAAATACATCATCAACTACTACAGTATATAGAACATATATAATGAGAATATAACATCATCCAGTTTTAAATCAATTACAAGTAACTCAGCACCAACAAGTTATTATAACCATTATATCATCAAGGTAAATCAGGAAATTTAGGATGGTTCTTCAACATAGGTTTTCTCAGGGAAAACACCTAGCTAAGGCATCGGCCAGAACATTTAACTTGCAAGGAATATGATGAATATTTTGATGAACTTCTCACACATGTTAAACTCAGTGCGGCCCGTGCATGCGCCAGATTTTGATGAAAAACTGTACCTAAATGGATCCAAGAGTGTCGTTGGGGGTTAATCAGTCAGGGAGCTCAGTTAATAAGCACCAGGACTGGCCAATCCTTATAGACGATCATTGGTGCGGTGGTCACGGTACTGTGTACGTTTAGGGGTGATCCTAGACGGCATGGGTTCGAATCCAGGCCGAGTCAAAGAGTTCTTAGTGATCTATGGCTTGCGCGTTCATGAAGCTTTCTCACACATGTTAAACTCAGTGCAGCTCGTGCATGCGCCAGAATTTGATGAAAAACTGTACCCAAATGGGCCCATGAGTGTCGTTGGGGGTTGATCAGTCAGGGAGCTTAGTTAATAAGCACCAGGACTGACCAATCCTTATAGACGATCATTGGTGCGGTGGTCACAGTACTGTGTAAGTTTAGGGGTGATCCTAGACGGCATGGGTTCGAATCCTGGCCGGGTCAAAGAGTTCTTAGTGATCTATGGCTTGCGCGTTCATGCAAATTTCTCACACACAACTATATATATATATATATATATATATATATTGTCACAGGGGGTGGGCCGGGGCTCCACTAGCACTCGGCTGCTAGGGGCTCAGAAGGCGGAATACACAGCCCCCCGACTCCCGGGATTCACCGGAGTCTCCTTGGTCCCACAGGAGAGGACCAGCAATGCCCACCACCGCAGGTCTTTGCTTCCACCACTAAAGGGGGTGCCACTGATTCACCCTGGAAGCCCTTCAGTCAACCACGGGGAAACTGCTACCAGCAGTTCCGGCTTAGACCCGTGGAGAAGTGAAGGAAGACTCAGGCTTACCTAATAACAATAAATATCCCTGAGTCTTGCCTGCCAGACAAAAAGGTTGCAGGAACTCCTTTCCCGCCTGCCTTTTCTGTCTTATTCTTAACAAGGTCGCCAGCTAGGTTAGTATATCTGCACCCCAGCGATGTAGTTCAGTGGGTGTATTCTATACTGTTTGTTGCCAGAGTGTTGCTACTCCCATAGATCTGCTATTGGACTGTCGGCCCAGGGTACTCTCCCATAAAAGTCTGTGTGGCTTTACCTCTCTCCAGCCACTACGTTACCTGTTGTCACCAATCAGGCTCTGATACAAGCCGGATTGCTAAGGGTACACTCTTATATAAGTCTGTGCTGCTTTACCACTCTCCAGGCGATAAGAACTTCTGTAGAGAACGCGACGTTCCCTAGGTGGTACTATGATAACCCTCGTGTATGCTCATAGAGAAATATTATAATGGAGGCACACTTAAACACAATGGTAAAATGTCTGAATTTACTGACACAAATTACATGATCACACACACAATCACAAGCAATACATGAAAATGAAAATAAGGATAATAAATCTGGAGATCTTCAGCAATTCTTCTTTCACGACCTCCAACCACTCCTTCAACTGGGCAGATTAGACAGGAGTCACACACTCTCACAAAAGGGCCTTTTCTTCAACTGTCCTGCCGTCCACACAAACTGTCCTCTCCAACAGTCCTGGACACAAGCTGCCCTGCAGCCTATCCTACTACTAAAGTATTAATGGTATACTGCAATATACATATGCAAATATCGTGGCCTAGCAAGCCTACTCAAACAAGGGGTAATGGAAGGGAAATTTGATCTACCTTACATTCCTGGCTCACGACGCCTGTCTCTCGATGGTGAGAGGTTCCCACACTTCCTGAGTCGATCCTTGACGATCCAGGAACGTTCCACAAGTCCTCAGATGTCGTGCAGCCTTCGCGTCATCGCCGATCCAATCCCAGAGATTCAGCTATCCCAATCTTGGTTCACCAGTGGGCACTGAGCTAATCACTATATTCACACACTCGTCCCTTCCACAAGGCGTTGATCCTCGTCCTAGGAACGGTGTCGTCCGTCCAAAACCCTCAGTGGATGTAACCCAGTCACAGCTAGGCCTGCCCGCCGCACCTTCCAGACCTCAACGTCTAGCAGCGCCGCCCAGCGTCGTTGCCGACTATTTTCCAAGTTTGGCACTTCTTTGCTCAATGAACTTGGTTCCTTTTTGCTTCCCAGAAGCGCAGGGTCTCCAATAACTTATGGTGGCCTGCGATGGCTAGTTTAATCCACTGAATAAGGCTTGTAGAGCCTCAAATCCTCGAGAGCTGACCGAGGCGCATCCTCTCACCTCCACAGTCAGGTCAACTCTTACGTTGGCGCCGCCCGGGGCACTCGGTGACGTCACGGCCGGCTCTGATTGGTCGCCCGCGACCTAAGTCGGCCAATCCGCGATCGGCTAGTGTCCATTACAAAACGTCATATCTGCAGTAGTACTCTTTCATTTATATCAGGGCGCCACTTTCCCTTTACCTCCAACTTATAATGTAAATTTCTCCCTTATCTGGCGGCCGGTCTGGTCGCTACATATATCAACAGACTCCCTGTACCTCAGAGAATCAGTAGAGAGAGCTGAGATGACTCTTAAAGCAGGCAAACGAAAGAAGTAGGAGAGGGCACCGTAACATACCCCTCCCATTAAAATAAGAGTCATATCGGTTAGTAAATCCGAGAGAGGGTATCTACTACCACATTCTCGCTTCCTTTGATGTGCCTGATTTGTAGCCAGTACTCTTGTAACTGTAGGGCCCATCTTGTCAGCCTCTAGTTCGAGTTCTTCATCCTGTGCACGAACGTCAAGGGGTTATGATCGGTGAACATTCGCACTGGTCTAGTACCTCCATCCACATAGACGTCGAAATGCTCAGTGCCAGGATCAGGGCTAAGGCTTCCTTTTCTACTGTACTATACGCCCTCTGGTACTTTTCGAATTTCTTTGAGTAGAATGCCACTGGACGATGGACTCCGTCCTTCTCTTGAGCTAACATGGCTCCAATCCCCACGTCGCTAGCGTCGACGTACAAGATAAAATCTGACTCAAAGTCAGGCGAAATCAGCACTGGTGCTTCGCTTAATAACTTCCTAGTCTTCTCGAAGGACTCCTGGCATGCTTCCCCCCCCCCCCACTTCCATCTAACGTTCTTAGATAGCAATTCAGTCAGAGGGAGGGCCACTGTCGAGAAGTTCTTGCAAAATCCTCTATAGTATCCAATCATCCCTAGATATCGTAACAATTTCTTTCTCGTCCTGGGATTCGGATGTTCTTTGATTGCCATCACTTTCTGGTCTACTGGAGTCACTTCCTCTTGACCCACGACGAAACCTAAGTATTCTAATCGGGCCTTTCCGAATTCGCTCTTGGCCAGATTAACGGTCAGGTTCACTTCTTCCAAACGTTGGAACAACTCCGTCAGTCGATTCATGTGTTGTTTCATCCTATCGGCGAACACCACAGTATCATCTATATACACGGCACAGCCTTCCATCCCTCTCAGCACTTCGTTCATCATCCTCTGAAAACAACTTCCGCTGTTCTTCATACCAAACGGAAGCACTTTGTACTGGTACAATCCGTCTGGAGTATCAAACGCTGAGATCTTTCTCGCACTCGGAGACACAGGGATTTGATAATACCCTTTCAGCAGGTCGACCTTGGTGACAAACCTTGCGTTTCCTACTTGGTCGACGCAATCACTTATTTGGGGCATCGGGTGAGAATCTGACACGGTTATGGAATTCACTCTGCGATAGTCGGTGCAAAAATGATATGATCCGTCACTCTTTTTGACCAGCACACAGGGCGAGCTCTACTTACCGTTGCTGGGCTCAGCGAGATCATTTGCTAGCAGATATTCCACCTCCTGTCGCATGATCTTCCTCTTCTCAGGACTCACCCGAGAAGCACTCTGCTTGATTGGCTTTCCTCCGCACACGTCCACCTCGTGCACCACACTTTTGTGCTGTCGGGGCACATTCGTGAAAAGCGACTTGTTCCTCCTTACTAGGGTTACTAGTTCTCTCCCTTTCCCTTTATCCAGATGATGCAGCTTCTCTTCTAGGTGCGTCAAACTCTCTGTATTTGACAGGCGCGTACCATCGGCACGGGCCCACTTTCTCTCCTCTGCTGGCAACACTTGGTTTATCTCCTTACACAGAACCAATTTCCCTTCTTGTGACTGCGTTACTCCCTTCACTCTCGCACTCTCTTGCTCCTCTGGGAAGTATGGCTTCGAACGGTTGATATGACACACCTGTGTCTTGTTGGGGTGATTCGGCTTGCTGATCTCATAGCTTACAGGACCCACACGCCGAATAACCGATTATGGACCACCAAAGCGTGATTCCGTCACTCTACCTCTCCTAGGTAGTACATCATCACTCTGGCTCCTGCCTCGAACTTCCTTGGGACACCCTTCTTGTCGTACCAGATCGACATCTTCTCTTGCGCTGTCTTCATGTGATCAGCAGCCAGCTCCTTCGCCGTTTTCAATCGTTCATGGAATCTTTGCACATACTCTTCCACTGTCACTAATGTCTTCTCCGCTGTCATCCGCTCCTTCAGCATCAATAACGGCCTCCTTACTCCGTGCCCAAACACTAGCTGGAATGGAGAGAATCCCAGAGACTGAACTGTAGCATCTCGGATCGCAAAGAGGGCTGGACAGACAGCCTCATCCCATTCTGCTCCCTGTTCTGCACAATACACTCTTAAGATGGTCTTCAGAGTGGAGTGGAACCTCTCAATCGCTCCCTGCGATTGAGGTCTATAAGGGGACGATCGTAGTTGGGCTATTCCCCAGTTCGCAATAGCCTGCCTAAACAACCTCGACTGGAAAACACTTCCACAGTCGGACTGGATCTCCTTGGGCACACCTACCCAAGCAAAGAAGCGCTGAAGGTGTCCCATGACGCATCTCGACGTCACCTTCCGCACTGGGATCGCCTCTGGAAATCTCGTCGAAGCACACATGATGGTTAATAAGTAATTATATCCCCTTCTTGTCCTGGGAAGAGATTCCACAGCGTCGATTATTAGGCGTTCAAACGCCTGGCCAAACGCAGGAACTGGAACCAAAGGTGCTTTTGGGATGGCAGGGACGTTCTTCCCCGCCCTTTGGCACGGGAAACATGTCTTGCAGATTCTTCTTACATCCGCGTCTATGCCCGGTTAATAAAAATGTTCTCGAAGCCGGCTTAGGGTCTTGGTTACTCCCAAGTGACCCGCGGGATCAACTGAGTGTGCAAGCTTTAGCACCGCGCCTCTGTACTGTGCTGGCACCACCACCTGATGTCTCACTCTCAGCATATTATCGCCCGCTTCTGCCCTAACCGGCCTCCACTGCCTCATTAGCACTCCCTTCTCCATGAAGAAGTGAGTCGGTGACTCGGGTCCGGCGAGACCTCCTTCCGCCTCTCGTACCAACTCAGGAAACTCTTCCTTTTGCAGCTCACCTAGACGGGTGCGGTCAATACCTAGAAGACTGGTGAGAGTAACTTGGACCCTCCTATCCGACCCTTCCTCACCTGTCGCTTGTCCTCTGGCCTCTTCTCGGAACAAATGATCGAGCCCCAGGTCACCCGGCATGTTCTCTTCGGCGTGACTGGATCCGCTCACATCATCTTCCTTGACGTCTCGTCCCGACGTCACTGCGCATACCGGAAATGCCACTCTCGCAATTTCCGTTTCGCCACTGCTGGCGCCCGTCCTGCTGCTCTGTCGAAAGGGCTCTATACACTCCTCACCCTTAATCAAATTCGGGAGAACACATCCCCCACAGGAGTCATTCCCTAGGATCACCTGAGCGTCCATCCTCGGCAGTAAAGCACAGACCCCTGCCAAGAGAGTATGACAACCATAGTCTGAATTAAGAGTCACCTTATGAAGGGGCATCCTCACTTGTACACCCAACGTCCTTATCAGGGCCTCCCCTGTACTGGAACTTCTGTCCTCGGGGAAGAGGGATTCACTAACACGGGTGAAGTCGGATCTCGTGTCCCTAAGCATCCTCGCTGGCACAGGATCAGCTCCTCTTATCTTCACCGTCCCCTCACACACAAAGGGGTGAATCCTCTTCTCCCTCATCACCGGCATATCACCTGAATTACCGTTGGCTTCTTCGCTTCCTATCCTCGCAAAAGTCATGTTCCCACCGTGCCTGGGGCGACAGCACTCCCTTGCAAGTGTCCTCGTCCCCCACAGTTGTAACTCCGACCGCCTCTCCTGGGCGATACCAGTCATCCTGGTATCACCAATGGTAGAGGTTCCCTGAGTCCTCCTAGGACTCCCCGTCGTCGGCTCCCGGGCAGCAGCACTTGCTCCCGGGCTAGGTCCACTGCTCACAGCTTGGGGCTTCCTCCCCACGTCCCTTGAGCTCTTGAACCGGGTTACTTCATCGGGCACACTACTCTTGGGAGAGTCCCCACCCGTCCTCGCTCCTCTTAAACTCCTAAAGTTCCCTCCCGACCTGGGGTAAGGCGAGTGTCTGGGTGGCCCCTCCCACCTGAGATGTAGTGCCTCCTCCAGCATGTTGGCTCGGTCCGCTGCAGCCTTCAGGTCCTTAATACCTGCTTCTCTTACCCTTACTCGCAACTCAGGATGGAGCACTGGCATAAACTTCTCCATCACTATCAGTCGTTTGATCTTATCCGCCGACTCCGCTTCCTCCGCTTTCAACCATCGTAGGAATTTCCGTTCCATATCCCTGGCGGTCTCGGCGTAAGACTTCCCCGACGCTCTTGTACACTCTCTGAACCGCTTCCGGTACATCTCAGGAGTCAGCCGGAATGAGTGGAGCACCGCATTCTTAATCGTGTCATAACTAGCACACTTCTCTAGGTCCAGCATGTTGTAGGCTTCCCGGGCCTCACCAATCAACCTGCCCTGGACCAGAGCAGCCCAATAATATTCCGGCCACTCCTTCAGAGTCACTATCCGTTCGAAGTGTTCGAAGAACGCCTCAGCTTCTTGAGGTTCGAACGTAGGTAAGTCACGTTCCCTTACCTTGAGATCATCCGCCGTGCAGGTAGTGTGGGCAGCCCACGCTCAATGCGACGCAATTCGACTTCTTTCTTCGCCTTTATCTCCTCCAGTCGCAGTTGTCTCTCTCCTTCTTCTCACCGCAGCCGAGCTTCATGCTTCTCTCGCTGCAGCCGAGCTTCATGCTCGCGCTCCTCTCACTGCATTTGCGCTTCTCTCTTTTCTCGTCGCAGCTGGGCTTCCAGTTGCATCTTCATTATTTCCAGTTGCAGGCTCCTCTTACTACAGCTGGACCTTCCACTGCTTTCACGTTCACTGTGAGTTCTCCCCACACTGGTAGGCGCATGGGGTGGCTCTAGTCGGGACGGTTCACTTTGGGACAGCTCTTCTTGGGACGGTTCTCCTTGAGATGGCTCCTCTCCCGTCGCCTCCTCTCCAGCCGTGAACTGTGCCATAATCTCTATCCTTTGCTCCGCTACCTTAGTAGTCCTCAACCTGATCCCAAAGTGGTTTGACACTTTTTGGAGCTGAGCCTTGGTACACGTTTCCAAAATTCTCTCATCCCTTGTCTCAATAAATTTCTTAACTTTATCCTCTTCCATCTCTATATCATCGAGCATACACGACAGCACAGACAAGTTAGTAGGTACAAATTTCACCGTTTCAGTCCCTTAGCTGGTTGGGTAACAGTACAACTAAATTCACTGGCCACACTGTATTAGTACCCTGGCGACACTGTCTTGAAATTTGGGCCACACTGTAGCTTGATTATCATACTATGGCAACAATGTAGTCTGATCCACGCATCCTGGCGAAGTTGCCAGTTCTTGGCTACCATGGTTCGAATTCTGGCAAGGTCGCCAGTTCTTGTCACGGGGGGGGGGGGGGGGTGGTGGGCCGGGGATCCACTAGCACTCAGCTGCAAGACTTTCAGAAGGCAGAATACACAGCCCCTCCGACTCCAGGGATTCACCGGAGTCTCCTTGGTCCCACAGGAGAGAACCAGCAATGCCCACCACCGCAGGTCTTTTCTTCCACCACTAAAGGGGGTGCCACTGATTAACCCTGGAAGCCCTTCAGTCAACCACGGGGAAACTGCTACCAGCAGTTCCGGCTTAGACCCGTGGAGAAGTGAAGGAAGACTCAGGCTTACCTTATAACAATAAATTCCCCTGAGTCTTGCCTGCCAGACAAAAAGGTTGCAGGAACTCCTTTCCCGCCTGCCTTCTCTATCTTATTCTTAACAAGGTCGCCAGCTGGGTTAGTATATCTGCACTAGTGATGCAGTTCAGTGGGTGTATTCTATACTGTTTGTTGCCAGAGTGTTGCTACTCCCATAGATCTGCTATTGGACTGTCGGCCCAGGGTACTCTCCCATAAAAGTCTGTGTGGCTTTACCTCTCTCCAGCCACTACGTTTCCTGTTGCCACCAGTCAGGCTCTGATACTAGCCGAATCGCTAAGGGTACACTCTTATATAAGTCTGTGCTGCTTTACCACTCTCCAGGCGATAAGAACTTCTATAGAGAACGCGACGTTCCCTAGGTGGTACTATGATAACCCTCGTGTATGCTCATAGAGAAATATTATAATGGAGGCACACTTAAACACAATGGTAAAATGTGTGAATTTACTAACACAAATTACATGATCACACACACAATCACAAGCAATACATGAAAATGAAAATACGGATAATAAATCTGGAGATCTTCAGCAATTCTTCTTTCACGACCTCCAACCACTCCTTCAACTGGGCATATTAGACAGGAGTCACACACTCTCACAGAAGGGCCTTTTCTTCAACTGTCCTCTCCAACAGTCCTGGACACAAGCTGCCCTGCAGCCTATCCTACTACTGAAGTATTAATGGTATACTGCAATATACATATGCAAATATCGTGGCCTATCTAGCCTACTCAAACAAGGGGTAATGGGAGGGAAATTTGATCTACCTTACATTCCTGGCTCACGACGCCTGTCCCTCGATGGTGTGAGGTTCCCACGCTTCCTGAGTCGATCCTTGACGAACCAGGAACGTTCCACAAGTCCTCAGATGTCGATCAGCCTTCGTGTCATCGCCGATCCAATCCCAGAGATTCAGCTATCCCAATCCTGGTTCACCAGTGGGCACTGAGCTAATCACTATAATTACACACTCGTCCCTTCCACAAGGCGTTGATCCTCATCCTAGGAACGGTGTCGTCTCTCGAAAGCCCTCAGTTGATGTCACAGCTGTTGATGTCACCCAGTCACAGCTAGGCCTGCCTGCCGCACCTTCCAGACCTCAACGTCTAGCGGCGCCGCCTAGCGTCGTTGCCGACTATTTTCCAAGTTTGGCACTCCTTTGCTCAATGAACTTGGTTTCTTTTTGCTTCCCAGAAGCGCAGGGTCTCCAATAACTTATGGTGGGCTGCGATGGCTAGTTTAATCCACTGAATAAGGCTTGAAGAGCCTCAAATCCTCGAGAGCTGAACGAGGCGCATCCTCTCACCTCCACAGTCAGGTCAACTCTGACGTTGGCATAGCCCAGGCCAATCAGTGACGTCACAGCGGGCTCTGATTAGTTGCCCGCGACCAAAGTCGGCCAATCCGCGATAGGCTAGTGTCCCTTACAAAACGTCATATCTGCAGTAGGGGATACTCTTTCATTTATATCAGGGCGCCACTTTCCCTTTACCTACAACTTATAATGTAAATTCCTCCCTTATCTGGCGGCCGGTCTGGTCGCCACATATATCAACAGACTCCCTGTTCCTCAGTAGCGAGAGCTGAGATGACTCTTAAAGCAGGCAAACGAAAGAAATAGGAGAGGGCACCGTAACAATATGTATATATATATATATATATATATATATATATATATATATATATATATATATATATATATATATATATATATATATATATATATATATATATATATATATATATATATATATATATATATAAGCCTATACTTGCATAAACCACAAGTGAAGATTAATAATCTTTGGACAACACCCACCAGTGGGACTCGAACCCAGAAAGCACAACTACCTTCCAGTAGCTGCCATAACTAGTATGCTTTAACCCACTACACCATCAGACCCTACAAAAGAAGTAGAGAGTTCGAGATATATATACATCCCAAACATCTCCACTTCCCGAGGGCACCAGATGAGTGTGGGGTCAGTCTGCATTTTTCGTCAAGCCACTGTCAATGTGAGAGAACTCGTGTCTGTTACCGAATTCATATGACCTCATACTGTCACTCATGAACCCGTGCTGGCACTCATGACCCCGTGCTGGCACTCATGACCCCGTGCTGGCACTCATGACACCATGATGGCCTTCATGACTCTGTGCTGGACCTCCTGACCCCGTGCTGACACTCATAACCCCGTGCTGGCACTCATGACCCCGTGCTGGCACTCATGACACCATGATGGCCTTCATGACTCTGTGCTGGACCTCCTGACCCCGTGCTGACACTCATAACCCCGTGCTGGCACTCATCACCCCATGCTGGGACTCATGACCCATGCTGGCACTCATGACTCTATGCTAGCACTCATGACCTCATACCCTCACTTATGACTCTATGCTGGCACTCATTATCCCATGCTGGCACTCATGACGCTATGCTGGCACTCACGACCCCATGCTGGCACTCATGACCCTATGCTGGCACTCATGACTCCATGCTGGCACTCATGACTTCATGCTGGCACTCATGACTCCATGCTGGCACTCAATATCCCATGCTGGCACTCATGACGCTATGCTGGCACTCATGACCCCATGCTGGCACTCATGACCCTATGCTGGCACTCATGACTCCATGCTGGCACTCATGACTTCATGCTGGCACTCATGACTCCATGCTGGCACTCATGACTCCATGCTGGTACTCATGACTCCATATTGGCACTCATGACTCTATGCTGGCACTCATGACTGTGCTGGCACTCACGACTCCATGCTGGCACTCTTCAAACCGTGCTGGCACTCATGACCCTATGCTTGCACTCATGACCCCGTGCTTGAACTCATGACTCTATGATTCTGTGATGGTACTCAAAACTCTGTGACAGCACTCATGACCCTGTGCTGGCACTCATGACACTATGCTGGCCCTCATGACCCCATGCTGGCACTCATGACCCCATGCTGGACCCCATGACTCTAAGCTGGCTCTCATGACCCCGCACTGGCTCTCATGACTCTATGCTGACACTCATGACCCTGTGAAGGGACTCATGACCCCATGCTGGAACTCATGACTCTATGCTAACACTCATGACCCCGTGAAGGCACTCATAACCCCATGCTGGCACTCAATAACTATATGCTAGCACTCATGACCACATATGCTGGGACTTATGACTACATGCTGGCACTCATTACCCCATGCATCACTCATGACTCTATGCTGGCACACATGACCCCGTGCTGGCACTTATAACTCTATGCTGGCACTCATGACCTTGTTCTGGCACTCATGACTCTATGCTGGCACTCATGACCCCGTGAAGGCACTCATGGCCCCATGCTGGTACTCATGACTCCATGCTGGCACTCATGACTCCATGCTGGCACTCTTCAAACCGTGCTGGCACTCATGACCCTATGATTGCACTCATGACCCCGTGCTGGAACTCATGACTCTAAGCTGGCACTCATGACCCCGTGCTGGCACTCATGACCTCGTGCTGGCACTCATGAGGCTATGCTGGCACTCATGAGGCTATGCTGGCTCTCATGACCTTGTGCTGGCACTCATGACTATGCTTGCACTCATGACCCCGTGAAGGCACTCATGACCCCGTGAAGGCACTCATGACCCCGTGCTGCCACTTATGACTCTATGCTGGCACTAATGACCCCGAGCTGGCACTCATGACTCTATGCTGGCACTCATGATTCTGTGATGGTACTCAAAACTCTGTGATGGCACTCATGACCCTGTGCTGGCACTCATGACACTATGCTGACCCTCATGACCCCATGCTGGCACTCATGACCCCATGCTGGACCCCATGACTCTAAGCTGGCTCTCATGACCCCGCACTGGCTCTCATGACTCTATGCTGACACTCATGACCCCGTGAAGGCACTCATGACCCCATGCTGGAACTCATGACTCTATGCTAACACTCATGACCCCGTGAAGGCACTCATGACCCCATGCTGGAACTCATGACTCTATGATGGCACTCATGACCCCGTGCTGGCATTCATGACTATGCTGGCACTCATGACCTCTGCTGGCACTCATGACCTCTGCTGGCACTCATGACCCCGTGCTGGCTCTCATGAGGTTATGCTGGCACTCATGAGGCTATGCTGGCTCTCATGACCTTGTGCTGGCACCCATGACCCCGTGCTGCCACTTATGACTGTATGCTGGCACTAATGACCCCGACCTGGCACTCATGACTATGCTGGCACTCATTCCCCCATGCTGGCACTCATTCCCCTATGCTGGCACTTATAACTCTATGCTGGCACTCATGACCTTGTTCTGGCACTCATGACTCTATGCTGGGATTCATGACCCCGTGCTGGCACTCATGACTCTATGCTGGCACTCATGACCCCGTACTTGCACTCATGACTCTATGCTAGCACTCATGATTCTGTGATGGCACAAAAAACTCTGTGACGGCACTCATGACCCCGTGCTGGAACTCATGACATTATGCTGGCACTCTTGACCCCATTCTGGCACTCATGTCTCTGTGCTGGCTCTCATGACCCCATGCTGGTACTCATGACTCGATGCTGGCACTCATGACTCTATGCTAGCACTCATGACCCCATGTTGGCACTCATGACTCTATGCTAGCACTCATGACCTCATGCTGGCACTCATGACCCAATGCTGGCACTCATGACCTCATGCTGGCACTCATGACCCAGTGCTGGCATTCTTGACTATGCTGGCACTCATGACTCTATGATGGCACTCATGACCCCGTGCTTTCACCTATGACTCTATGCTGGCACTCATGACCCCGTTCTGGCATTCATGACTATGCTAGCACACATGACCCCGTGCTGGCACTCATGACCCCATTCTGGCTCTTATGACTCTATGCTGGCACTCATGACTATGCTGGCACTCATGACTATACTGGCACGCATGACCCCGTGCTGGCACTTTTAACTCTATGCTGGCACTCATGACCCCGTTCTGGCACTCATGACTCTATTCTGGCACTCATTCACCCATGCTGGTACTCATGACTCTATGCTGGCACTCATGCCACCATGCTGGCACTCATGACTCCATGCTGGCACTCATGCCCTCATGCTGGCACTCAGGACCTAAGCTGGCACTCATGACCCCGTGATGGTACTCATGACTCTATGTGGCACTCACGATTCCATGCTGGCACTCATGACTCTATGCTAGCACGTATGACTCTATGCTGGCGCTCATGACCCCGTGCTGGCACTCATGACCCCATCCTGGCAATCATGACTCTATGCTGGCACTCATGATTCTGTGATGGCACGCAAGACTCTGTGACGGCACTCATGACCCCGTGCTGGCACTCATGACATAATGCTGACACTCATGACATTATCCTGGCACTCATGACCCCGTGCTGGCACTCATGACATTATACTGGCACTCATGACCCCGTGCTGGCATTAATGAGTATGCTGGCACTCATGCTAACATGCTGACTCTTATGACTCTATGCTGGCACTCATGACCCCGTGCTGGCACTAATGACTCTATTCTAGCACTCATGCCCCCATGCTGGCACTAATGACTCTATATTGGCACTCATGCCCCCATGCTGGCACTCATGACCCTATGCTGGCACTTATGACTCAATGCTGGCACTCATGACTCTATACTAGCACCCATGACCACATGCTGGCACTCATGACTCTATGCTAGCACTCATGACCAAATGCTGGCCCTCATGACTCTATGCTGGCCCTCATGACTCTATGCTGGCACTCATGACCTTATGCTGGTACTCATACCCTCATGCTGGCACTCATGATTCCATGCTGACACTCATGACCCCATGCTGTTACTCATGACCCCATGCTGGCACTCATGACCCAATGCTGGCACTCATGACTACATGCTGTTACTCATGACCCCATGATGGTACTCATGCCCCCATGCTGGCACTCATGACCCTATGCTGGCACTCATGACCCAATGCTGGCACTCATGATTCCATGCTGACACTCATGACTCCATGCTGTTACTCATGACCCCATGCTGGCACTCATGACCCAATGCTGGCACTCATGACTACATGCTGGTACTCATGACCCCATGCTGGCACTCATGCCCCCATGCTGGCACTCATGACTCCATGCTTGCACTCATGACCCCATGCTGGCACTCATGACGCTATGCTGGCACTCATGACCCCATGCTGGCACTCATGACTCCATGCTGGCACTCATGACTCCATGCTGGCACTCATGACTCCATGCTGGCACTCATGATTCCATGCTAGTACTCATGACCCTATGCTAGTACTCATGATTCCATGCTGACACTCAAGACTCCATGCTAGTACTCATGACTCCATGCTGGCACTCATGACTCCATGCTGGCACTCATGAATCCATGCTAGTACTCATGACCCTTTGCTAGTACTCAAGTCTCCATGCTGGCACTCATAACCCCATGCTGGCACTCATGCCCCTATGCTGGCACTCATGCCCCCATGCTGGCACTCATGCCCCTATGCTGGCACTCATGCCCCATGCTGGCACTCATGCCTCCATGCTTGCACTCATGCCACCATGCTGGCCCTCATGACTCCATGCTGGCACTCATGACCCCATCTTGAGGTGAGGTTATCTTGAGATGATTTCGGGGCTTTAGTGTCCCCGCGGCCCGGTCCTCGACCAGGCCTCCACCCCCAGGAAGCAGCCCGTGACAGCTGACTAACACCCAGGTACCTATTTTACTGCTAGGTAACACGGGCATAGGGTGAAAGAAACTCTGCCCAATGTTTCTCGCCGGCGCCTGGGATCGAACCCAGGACCACAGGATCACAAGTCCAGCGTGCTGTCCGCTCGGCCGACCGGCTCCGACCATGCTGGCATTCATGACCTACCTACCTTGAGGTGCTTCCGGGGCTTAGTGTCCCCGCGGCCCGGTCGTCGACCAGGCCTCCTGGTTGCTGGACTGATCAACCAGGCTGTTAGACGCGGCTGCTCGCAGCCTGACGTATCTGGCATTCATGACCCCATGCTGGCATTCATGACCCCATGCTGGCATTCATGACCCCATGCTGGCACTCATGACCCCATGCTGGCATTCATGACTCCATGCTGGCATTCATGACCCCATGCTGGCATTCATGACCCCATGCTGGCACTCATGACCCCATGCTGGCATTCATGACCCCATGCTGGCATTCATGACCCCATGCTGGCATTCATGACCCCATGCTGGCATTCATGACCCCATGCTGGCATTCATGACCCCATGCTGGCATTCATGACTCCATGCTGGCACTCATGACTCCATGCTGGCACTCATGACCCCATGCTGGCATTCATGACCCCATGCTGGCACTCATGACCCCATGCTGGCATTCATGACCCCATGCTGGCATTCATGACTCCATGCTGGCATTCATGACTCCATGCTGGCATTCATGACTCCATGCTGGCATTCATGACTCCATGCTGGCATTCATGACCCCATGCTGGCATTCATGACCCCATGCTGGCACTCATGACCCCATGCTGGCATTCATGACCTCATGCTGGCATTCATGACTCCATGCTGGCATTCATGACCCCATGCTGGCATTCATGACTCCATGCTGGCATTCATGACTCCATGCTGGCATTCATGACTCCATGCTGGCACTCATGACTCCATGCTGGCACTCATGACCCCATGCTGGCATTCATGACTCCATGCTGGCATTCATGACTCCATGCTGGCATTCATGACTCCATGCTGGCATTCATGACCCCATGCTGGCATTCATGACTCCATGCTGGCATTCATGACTCCATGCTGGCACTCATGACCCCATGCTGGCATTCATGACTCCATGCTGGCATTCATGACTCCATGCTGGCCCTCATGACCCCATGCTGGCATTCTTGACTCCATGCTGGCACTCATGACTCTATGCTGGCACTCATGACTCCATGCTGGCACTCATGACCCCATGCTGGCACTCATGACTCCATGCTGGCACTCATGACCCCATGCTGGCACTCATGACCCCATGCTGGCACTCATGACCCCATGCTGGCACTCATGCCCCCATGCTGGCACTCATGCCCCATGCTGGCACTCATGACTCCATGCTGGCACTCATGACCCCATGCTGGCACTCATGACCCCATGCTGGCACTCATGACCCCATGCTGGCACTCATGCCCCCATGCTGGCACTCATGCCCCATGCTGGCACTCATGACTCCATGCTGGCACTCATCAACTTTCAAAGAAATTGATGTGGACCTTTACCATTCCGTGCATCTCATGCACATGATGATTGGCACAACCAAAGTGACTCACAGTAGGTATCTGTTTTGAGTTCGCAGCTCACTGAAGACTAATAATTAGACAAAAAATATTTGGGAAAGTGAGGGCTGCTGGTCTAGGCAGCCTGATAGTTCTTGCTCCTACAAGTGAGTCTACCTAATGCACCTAAGGCGACTGCTGCAAGCAAAACAGGTGGGAAACACACACACACACACACACACACACACACACACACACACACACACACACACACACACACACACGCACGCACGCACGCACGCACGCACGCACGCACGCACGCACGCACGTACGCACACACGCATGTGTTGGGGGTGTTGAAGAGCTGGAGGAGGCAGAAGTCACATTGCAGCAAGCTCCTGGAAATATTGAATTACCTAAGTATTGGGCACAGGTTGAGGGCTACAGTGGTGTCCCAGGTTACATAAAGGTTCAGGGAAGAGTAAAAGCAAATAAAATACAATAAACAAGTAAAAGTGAGTGAAAATAGCTGAGTGGAAAAGTTTGTTTTGATCTAGAACAAAAACAAAGATGGCCGCCGCCACCACCCCCACTGAGAATGTAGACACACCAACAGATGATGGTTTCAAAGTATTCTCACCACAAGATATAAGGAAAGGAGGTGTTCTTGGCAGGTTAGAGATAATTGAGGATATGCAAAAGAAGTATGAAGAAAAAGTGCTTAAATTGGAAGAGGACAATGGAGCTCTTTGGAGTGAGCTTTGCACTCTAAAAGGGAGTATGCTTCAACAAGGTAAGATTATTACTGCATTAACAGACAAGGTAACAAATCAGGAGGAGCAAATCAAGGAACTAGTGAAAGAAAATGAGGCATGGAAAGTGAAGTGTGGTGACTTTGAAGAAATAAACAAGAAGATAGACTCATATGGTGAACAACTCCAAGCAAGCCTAAGGGCTAACATAGAGTTAGGTAAGGATCTCCAACTGGAAACTTCACTGACAACTCACATAGAGGAGGTGAATAAAGAACTAGAAAAGTATAAAGAAGAAATAAAAGAAGAAATAAAAGCGACATATGCTGAAGTTGTAAAAGAGAAAGAGACTATCAAAGAAGTGTGTTCGGAAGTCAAAACCAGAAATGACCAACAAGAAGCAGAAATTCGGCAAGCAATTAGGAAAGAACTGATTACCAACAGTAAACTGGTACAAAACACTAAAGATAGAACTAAGTCCATAATCATTTTTGGATGTTTAGAGAAGGAAATTTCATCTAGAGTGGACCGAGCGGCAGAAGAGATGAAAATCATAGAGAAAATAGTAGGTTTAGGAGAAGGCTCAAAGGAAAATGTCAGTGATTTTAGAAGAATAGGAAAATATGAGAAAGAAAAGAACCGCCCCTTAAGGGTGACGTTTAATGGAGTGAAAAAACATGATGGAAGTGCTAAGAAATGCCAGGAAACTGCAGAGTGATGAGGTTGGCAAATTTTGGTCAATAAGACAAGACCTCTCCAAGGAAGACAGAGAAAAGCTGAAAATGAACCTAATTGAGGCAAAACGTCTAAATGGGGATAGAAATGAAGAAGACAGAAATTCTTTTTTTTACAAAGTGACAGGGACTGGAAAGCTTGTGAAATGGTATATAAAAACAAAGCAACAAGATCAGTAGTGGAAGGGGGAGTAAAGAGCAAAGGAAAAGGGAACATGTTCCTGAAAATTGTATATACCAACATAGATGGAGTGAGGTCAAAAACTTTGGAGTTGCAAGATATAATCCAGCTTAGGGTCCCAGATATTGTTGCATTATCAGAGACGAAACTTGAAGGAAATATAATAAATGAAGTCATATTCCCAAGAGGCTACTCAGTTTGGAGACGTGACAGGAAAACTAGGAAGGGAGGAGGAGTGGCTGTACTGGTGAAAAAACACCTGAAGGTAAAAGAGTTAATATTTGAAAACCCTCGAGATATTGACATAATGGCATTGCAGGTCTGGAATCAGGATGATAAGCTGATAATTGTAAATACCTACAGCCCACCAGCAAGCAACACATGGACAAAGGAATAACTGGATGACAAACGAGAGGGCCTCATAATGGTCATGAGACATATTATTGTACAAGCAGATAAAGATAAATCACGATTGTTGATACTGGGGGACTTCAACTTTAGAGCAATAGACTGGGAGGCCTATGAAGCAAGAACGGAGGACTTTTGGACATGCAGATTTGTGAACCTCATTCTGGGGATATTCTTGTATCAACACATAAAGCAAGCCACAAGAATGAGGGAAGGAGATGTACCGTCAGTACTGGATCTAGTATTCACCAGGAAAGAAGAAGAGATTTTTGACATCCAGTACCTTCCTCCCTTGGGAAAGAGTGATCACGTCCTGTTAGACATTAAATATGCTTTAAGATATCATCTAGAAGAAAATGGGGACATTGAAACAGTTGATAAACTCGATTTAAGGAGAGGCAACTATGGGGAACTTCGAAATTTTTTTAATGAGTGTAATTGGACAGAATTGTTGCTAGGCAGGGAAGTAAATGAAATGTATGCCAAATTTTTAAAACTATACAAGGAAGGCACACAAACATTCATACCAAAACAGAGATGCAGGGCCAGAAAACAGGATTGGTTCGACAGAAATTGTGAGAGGGCAAGAGACCAAAAGACACAAAAATGGAATCAGTATAGGAAGAGGCCAAACCCCCAAACATACCAGCGATACAAAGATGCGAGAAACAACTATACAGCAGTAAGGAGAGAGGCAGAAAGAAATTTTGAAAAAGGGATAGCAGATAAATGTAAAACAGAACCGGGCCTATTCTACAAATTCATAAACAACAAATTGCAGGTAAAGGATAATATCCAGAGGTTGAAAATGGGAAACAGATTCACGGAAAATGAAAAGGAAATGTGTGAAACATTAAATGAAAAGTTCCAAAGTGTGTTTGTACAAAATGAAATCTTCAGAGAACCAGACACAATAAGAATTCCAGAGAACAACATAGAGCGGATAGAGGTGTCTAGAGATGAAGTGGAAAATATGCTAAAGGAGCTCGGGAAGAACAAAGCAGCTGGCCCAGATGGCGTTTCACCATGGGTTCTGAGAGAATGTGCATCTGAGCTCAGCATTCCACTTCACCTGATCTTTCAGGCATCCCTGTGTACAGGAATCGTAGCAGACGTGTGGAAACAGGCTAACATAGTTCCAATCTACAAAAGTGGCAGCAGGGAAGACCCCCTCAATTATAGACCTGTATCATTGACAAGTGTAATAGTGAAAGTATTGGAAAAGCTAATCAAAACTAAATGGGTAGAACACCTGGAGAGAAATGATATAATATCAGACAGACAGTATGGTTTTCGATCTGGAAGATCCTGTGTATCGAATTTACTCAGTTTCTATGATCGAGCCACAGAGATATTACAGGAAAGAGATGGTTGGGTTGACTGCATCTATCTGGACCTAAAAAAGGCTTTCGACAGAGTTCCACATAAGAGGTTGTTCTGGAAACTGGAAAATATTGGAGGGGTGACAGGTAAGCTTCTATCATGGATGAAAAAATTTCTGACTGATAGAAAAATGAGGGCAGTAATCAGAGGCAATGTATCGGAATGGAGAAATGTCACAAGTGGAGTACCACAGGGTTCAGTTCTTGCACCAGTGATGTTTATTGTCTACATAAATGATCTAACAGTTAGTATACAGAATTATATGAACATGTTTGCTGATGATGCTAAGATAATAGGAAGGATAAGAAATTTAGATGATTGTCATGCCCTTCAAGAAGACCTGGACAAAATAAGTATATGGAGCACCACCTGGCAAATGGAATTTAATGTTAATAAATGTCATGTTATGGAATGTGGAATAGGAGAACATAGACCCCATACATCCTATATATTATGTGAGAAATCATTAAAGAATTCTGATAAAGAAAGAGATCTAGGGGTGGTTCTAGATAGAAAACTATCACCTGAGGACCACATAAAGAATATTGTGCAAGGAGCCTATGCGATGCTTTCTAACTTCAGAATTGCATGTAAATACATGGATGGCGATATACTAAAGAAATTGTTCATGACTTTTGTTAGGCCAAAGCTAGAATATGCAGCTGTTGTGTGGTGCCCATATCTTAAGAAGCACATCAACAAACTGGAAAAGGTGCAAAGACATGCTACGAAGTGGCTCCCAGAACTGAAGGGCAAGAGCTACGAGGAGAGGTTGGAAGCATTAAACATGCCAAAACTAGAAGACAGAAGAAAAAGAGGTGATATGATCACTACATACAAAATAGCAACAGGAATTGATAAAATCGACAGGGAAGATTTCCTGAGACCTGGAACTTCAAGAACAAGAGGTCATAGATTTAAACTAGCTAAACACAGATGCCGAAGAAATATAAGAAAATTCACCTTCGCAAACAGAGTGGTAGACGGTTGGAACAAGTTAAGTGAGAAGGTGGTGGAGGCCAAGACCGTCAGTAGTTTCAAAGCGTTATATGACAAAGAGTGCTGGGAAGACGGGACACCACGAGCGTAGCTCTCATCCTGTAACTACACTTAGGTAATTACACACACACACACACACACACACACACACACACACACACACACACACACACACACACACACACACACACACACACACACACACACACACACACACACACACACACACACACACACACACACACACACACACACACACACACACATATATATATATATATATATATATATATGTCGTACCTAGTAGCCAGAACTCACTTCTGAGCCTACTATGCAAGGCCCGATTTGCCTAATAAGCCAAGTTTTCATGAATTAATTGCTTTTCGACTACCTAACCTACCTAACCAAACCTAACCTAACTTTTTCGGCTACCTAACCTAACCTAACCTATAAAGATAGGTTAGGTTAGGTTAGGTAGGGTTGGTTAGGTTCGGTCATATATCTACGTAAATTTTAACTCCAATAAAAAAAAATTTACCTCATACATAATGAAATGGGTAGCTTTATCATTTCTCAAGAAAAAAAATAGAGAAAATATATTAATTCATGAAAACTTGGCTTATTAGGCAAATCGGGCCTTGCATTGTAGGCTGAAAAGTGAGTTCTGGCTACTAGGTACGACATATATATATATATATATATATATATATATATATATATATATATATATATATATATATATATATATATATAACAGTGTCAGACCACAGAGGAAAATTGAAACAGGAATTTCCTTAAGTACTTTCGTATATTAATACATCTTCAGAAGGAGTGATTTTACTGGTCAAGTATTGGACATAAATAGGCAGGAGAGAATGGTGGAGTGAGGTGAGGTACAATAACAAATGAATGGGAATTAGGTGGACACAAATATGAGCCGCACAAGAAATGCTGAAGGCCTATTGGCCCATACGATGCAGTTCCTATCCATACCTACCAACAGGCCCACACATGAATTATAATAGCATAAGACAGTAAATATTTACAATGAATTAGTGAGACAAATATGTTCCAATGATCCTACTCAAATCGCCCTTTAATTGATCTATCAATTAAATAGATCAATTGATTGATAGATCAATTGATAGACCCTTTAATTGATAGATCAATTAAAGGGCGATTTGAGTAAGATCATTGGAACACATTTGTCTCACCAACTCATTGTAAATATTTACTAAGGAAATTACTCCAAGCTTGTACTAAAGAGGCACCCTTCTTGAGCCCAGATGGGCACATGTATAAGCAAGTAGATGGGGTCGCCATGGGTTCTCTCCTAGGTGTCCTGTTTGAGAACTTCTACATGGGTACCATCGAGCAAAAAGTCTTAGTTGACATGGACTTGAAACCTGCCATATGCTGCAGGTATGTTGACGACATTTTTACACAGGTACCTGATGTCAGACGTCTACAGGAGCTGAAGGAGGCATTTGAGCTGGATTCTATGTTGAGTTTCACTTATGAGATGGAAAAGGATGGGAAGCTGCCCTTTCTAGATGTAACAGTCACGGAAAGGAGCGGAGGCTTCCACACTGCAGTCTACAGTAAGAAAACAAACATAGGAATGTGCCTCAATGCCAACAGTGACTGCCCAGACAGGTACAAGAGGAGTGTCGCTAACGCATATGTCGACCGTGCTCTCAGCCACAGCTCAGGATGGAAGCAAGTCGATGAAGAACTCTGTAGGGTAAGGCAGGTCCTAGTCAACAATGGCTTCTCCAATGGTTTCGTTGAAGACATCATAAGAAGGAAGGTGAAACGTCATGCAACCTCTGAAAAGACAACTAACACAACACCTGTACCCCCTATTAGACTATTTTACAGGAACATCTTTTCCACAGCTAATAAAACGGAGAAAAGGGTCCTGAAAGATATTGTTAATAGAAACGTTATCCCTACAGACAAAAATCAGAAGATACAATTGACGATTTAGTATAAAACCAAGAAAACGGCCAATCTACTCATGAGAAACTCTCCAGACACAAATCAGAACTCATTAAAAGAGACCAATGTCGTCTATGCCTTCAAATGCCCACTTGGGGACTGTGAGCCTCAAAGAATTCAGTATATAGGCAAGACAACAACATCTCTTTCCAGGCGATTAACGATGCATAAGCAACTGGGCTCCATTAAGGAACACATAATCTCTTCCCAAAACCAGACCATCACGAGAGAAGTCTTAACAAAAAACACGGAAATCATCGATAGATACAGCGATAGCAGGCGGCTTGATATCTGCAAGGCACTACACATTAAGAAGTCGACACCAGCAATCAACAGCCAATTAATGCACAACTATATTCTACCCACTTCAAGACTCCGCACCAATATAGAAGCATCAAGAAATATGGGCCAATAGGCCCTTTGCAGTTATTTCCATTCTTCCCTTTAACTTACAAAATATTATACCCATTGTTTCGTGTTCTGTCTTGTGTTGAAAGTTTGTTTTCACCTCATCAAAAACTGTTGTAACATATCACCTCAGCCAAATGCAGGTATAAAATCGAAGCTGTTTAAACTCTGTTTAGTTATAGTTGTGTGTGTGTAAACTAAAGTCTTTGAAAATGTAATAAGTTATTACGAAACGCGTTCAAGTGTCACGTCAGACTAGAAATAAAAATGAATTTTGGAGAATTGATTTTTCAGTTACCATCAACAGTGAAAAGAAATATAAGAAATATTGAGAAAATTCGTGTTAGAATTATTAATCTTACTTTTTTCGGTGATATTTAATAATATGTATATATATATATATATATATATATATATATATATATATATATATATATATATATATATATATATATATATATATATATATATATATATATATATATATATATATATATATATATATATATATATATATATATATATATATATATATTTTGCCTAATAAGCCAAGTTTGCCTAATAAGCAAACCCGATTTGCATAATAAGCCAAGTTTTCATGAATTAATATATTTTCTCTATTTTTTTTTCTTATGAAATGATAAAGCTACCCATTTCATTATGTATGAGGTCAATTTTTTTTTATTGGAGTTAAAATTAACGTAGATATATGACCGAACCTAACCAACCCTACCTAACCTAACCTAACCTATCTTTATAGGTTAGGTTCGGTTAGGTAGCCGAAAAAGGTAGGTTAGGTTAGGTTAGGTAGGTTAGGTAGTCGAAAAAACATTAATTCATGAAAACTTGGCTTATTATGCAAATCGGGCCTTGCATATTAGGCTGAAAAGTGCGTTCTGGCTACTAGGTACGACATATATATATATATATATATATATATATATATATATATATATATATATATATATATATATAT
>NC_091205.1:8032534-8205034 GCF_040958095.1 Procambarus clarkii | reverse complement strand
GTCAGTAATTCATGGTCCTAAAAAAATATAATATTATTATTGTAAGAAAAGATATATGTATTAGTGTTAGTGATGATGGTCGGCAGGATACACATGCTGGACTACGGAAACTTTGTGCCGGGGAACCTTTGGTCTTCGAGGGAGACGGTGCTGCGACTCCTGGGGGCGAAGCTCACTCTTCTGCCCAATTATGACCAGGTCATCCAGGCCTTCGACGCCGGGGCCGGAGTCCTCGAGGCCACTCAGTACTCCCACTTCCTTTTCATAACACGCAAAAGGAGCAAGAATGCCTATGTCGTCGAGGAGAAGCTTTATCCTAGCAATGTTGGATGGGTCTTCCAGAAGGGAGCTCCATATAAACATATCTTCGATAGGTGAGTCTTTATGCGATCTCCTACTTTGTAAGCTTCCTCAAGACACTTACCACTATCAGCAACTTTTATGTTCAGGAGTATTATTGTGCAGTAACTGCATTCAAATTTATTATAAATATACCATGACGAAGGTGTAGGTATTTGTTGAGACCAATTCTATCCTCAGCCCTAGTTACTTAAGTTTTTATATATCGTATAACAATCCCCCCCCAACCCCCCACCTATACATATCAAACTAAGGCAACAAGTCCTAAGACTTTAACAACGTGTAAATTATTGGATATGCAAAAAAAGGTCCTAAATATCACTCAGGATGACAATACATTATGTAAACAGACACTAAGCGAACTTAATCAACCGTATCTGGTTCATCAAGGATTTCATCGAAGGACAAGTGACAGACACTCATGAAAACAAAACTTAAAATCATCCTCAAACCGAGATTTTCCATAGGGAGATGCGTGACTGTAAGCAGGTTAGTCTAGTTCGAAAAATTAGGAGCAGGGAGATGTTCCATTACATGTCCATGAGTTAATCACATGAAGTGATTGGAAGGCGGCTAGTGTTATGGAGTCCTGCTTGTATTCTCCCAACTCTGACTATAAAACATACTCCCCTCTCTGGGAATAACCAGAAAAGTACTAGTTTGATTTTATAACTCTTTAGAGGAGGCAAGATGCCACATTAAGAAAAAATTATGTTTAAGTTTATTTGGGAAGAGGATTGGTATTGGCCCCACCATTAAAATGGTGGTATGTTATGACCCCATGTAGCCTGGGTGGAATGAGTCTACCCCAGTGAAAGCTATTCTGCCGTCTGGACCTGATTGAGAGGTCAGAATATATATGTATATATTAAATAACTGAGTAAATGCCAGTGAGTAATCTCAGGATACTAGCAGAGGGTGGGCGTTGGTAATAAGGGACATGAAATGAGATGTCGATACTTTGGGGAAGTGAAGTGACGCTAGAAGGTCGTGCCCTCACTTCAGTCACAACTGTCATCAGAAGTGGATGCACTTTGTTGATCTCCTGCATGAAGGAAGAATATAGTTCCCTGTGTTAGTGCTAGAGTGAAGACTACTTGTCTGCAAGTGTGAGGAAGCTGTTGGGGACATAGTGCACCATTTCTCTGTGATTTTGATAAATCAGAGACAGCCTGGAAGTGAGTGTTTGGCCACGCCTTTGTGAAACTCTAATTGTTGTGCCTTCAAGAGGAAGGAAGTAAGCAGGCGTTTCTGTTGTGAAGTCTGCCAGACGACGTTGTGAACTCAAGTCGTGGACTGGAGGAAGCCTTGTGAAGCAGTCTAAAAGCAATTTTGTGGGCGCCATGTTTGAGTTCCATTGAGTGATCGTCTTCATGTCAGAGATTTCGGCGGTAAGCCTGTTTAATCGTTTGTTAGATTAGATACTGTGACGGTGTTCCCCCCTTATATTTCTCCCACGCCAGCTGTAAGAGTCATTTCCACTTTTCACGAACGTTCTCTACGTTCCGGGGAACAATTTGACATATGTGGGAGCGTGGAGTGTTCTCACATTGGCAAGAAATTCGCAAAAGAAGAGTGTTTTGGCTTGTGCTATAGGCCCTTTAGGACGCCAATATGGCGCCGGCCCCTCCGTTTTACTGCCAAAACGGTATGACGTCAGTGGCACCAGATTGGTCAGGAACAGTGACGTGGCACAGGGAGCCAATGAGAAACGCCCCTGGCAAGTATGATGTCACGAGAGCAAGGGGGTCCGGACATCGCGCCCCAGTGGCGCCAGCAGTTTGACACGACACGTCGAGGAGGTCGGACGTGTGACCGAGGATCCTGTCAGTTTGACAGTTTACCTCACTCCAGTAGATTTTATGCATCACCCAGCAGTCTGCAAGCACCCTGTGAGGTCTTCCTTTATTCCATGTGTTGGACCGAAGAAGGAATCGACGAGAATTGAGCAGCAAGTGCTCCAGTGACAGGCGCTTTGTAAGAGGTGAAGTCTGTGCAGTGACGTATGGGACGTCTGTGCAAGTTCACCCGTTTAGTGACGACGTAGCGGCTGGGCCAATCCACCGAGAGTCATTAGAACAACGGAACTAGCTGGGAATCAGGACGACTGCAGCCGAGAGAAAGGTCTGCAGCCGTAGTTGTGAGAAGTCGACGGCCAGGAGACCGACTCCAACCCCTTGAAGAAGTTGTGGAGGAGCACGGGCCTGCAGAGGATAGAGCACGGTGAAGACGCGTTTTTTGAGGTGTTGAAGAGGTTCCTGGAGAGCGTCCCTACAACGAGACGAGAGCCGGGACCAGGAGCTTCATTTCAACTCTCAACAGAGGGCGAGTCCACATCAGTGAGGTGGAAGTAGGTAATTTAGTTTTCCCTCCCATTCCCCTTTAGTCAGCTATTTTAATTAGAGTCTCTTCTATGTCGTGAGCAGGCCTCACCAATGTATATGTCATAGTAAGGCACAGTTGTGCAGAGAGATGCTATAGAGAGCTCTCACGAAATATGTGTGGTGTGTGAGTGCACCTGTGATTTATTGAAGAGATTGCTGTGTCAAGGACATTTATAATCATGTGACATTAATATTATCAGTTTGTGTCAGAGAATATATATATATAAATGTACCATTTATTAGTATAAGGCTGTGTGCCCCGTATTGACTCATTATTGCTAATATTGATGAAGTGATCTATATATGCTGGAGTATTGAATAACATATTCGTGAGTACAGTGAATTATTGCATTTATTACCATTACTGTGATATTTGGTGTTTAATGCCATTACTGTAAGGTACTGTGTTAATCACCATTGAAATGATTTATTGAGCATTTAAGGCCAGTGCAGCGATTATTGCGTTTATCGCCATTATAGCAAGTTATTGTGTTGATTGCCAGTATTGTGTTTACTGTGAATTTAAAGAAATAGGCGCTTAATGCCAGGGCAACAAGTACAGAGAGAGATCATACAGCGAAGGGGCGTGGCAGTTGGGAATGACAGGAGGAGGGAGTGTTGCTGTCTTGCTGTGTTCCTGATTTATGAAGAGGGAGTGTCCATGCTGCCATGTACTTCGTCGCCTTGTTGTTGATATAGAGATATAATACTTTAATATTTTAAGTAAAATACAAAACTACCTTCGTGTTTGTATTATCCCTCTTTTGCTTGTTGCTATAGAGTCCATTGAAAGAGTGAGAGTGATAGAGACACATACCTGCCTGATACCAGATTTATTTAGTGTGCTCTTGACACAATTACCAGAGTTCTCTGTCGGGGCGGGCACACGATCAAGAGAGAAGCTTGTGTTCCCACTCGCCCTCAGGTTATAAGACCGGTCGAAGATAGACTGGGATACTCTCCAGGTGAACAGTGGCACCTTGAAGATGGAGTGAAGACCTGCAGGGCTACAGTAAGTAACAGTTACCACTACTAGTACTTGGTAGTGACTGGTGAGAGGTAGAGAAACCCCGACTTGGCGACCTTGCCAGGATTTTAAGTACACTTACTTACTGATTTAAGAGAATCCCCGACATTGGCGACCTTGCCAGGATTCTAAGTACGGTTACTTACTGACGAAACCCCGACAATACCCATGTTTGAACGTGTGCCCAGCGATCATAGTGAACATATGTATATGTAGGATAGATACTTTATTAGGACAGTGAGCTAAAATAAGTAGCTAAATTCAACCCGTTCTCGCAAATTTAATAAGTCAATATTGACTTATTAAATATGTGCATAGGTGACATACTTAACATAATAGTTTCCCTTGAAAAGCTTCATAGAAAACACCGACCTTACCTAACCTACTTAGTATGTTAAGATAAGCATCTTATTGCTTCGTAATTACAATTATTACCTATAATATACCTATAATAGGTTAAGTAACAATTGTAATTACGAAGCTATAAGATGCTTATTTTAACATACTAAGTAGGTTAGGTAAGGTCGGTGTTTTCTATGAAGCTTTTCAAGGGAAACTATTATGTTTAGTATGTCACCTATGCACGCAACTAATAAGTCAATATTGACTTATTAAATTTGCGAGAACGGGTTGCTAAATTTGGGAGGACATGCTGGAGGGAGAAACGATACATCTTCCCTCACCAAAGGTCAAGTGCTGACTGAGGGGGGAAAGCCCCCAGCCTCGTGACCCTGGGAAGTGGCCAGCAACGTGTCATGACATGTTCCCAGAGTAGACTCGCCCAGGATGGGGGAGGACTGTTGCGGCGACGCATTAGTGTTTAAAGAGACGGAGGATTTTATTTTCTGTGAATACATTTAATTATGTTTTGTTAGGAAAATATTTTTATTGGCATGGTATTGGAATTGCAGATTTGTTTGGAAGGAGTTCATGGAGGAACTTCGAGGTTAGAGAAGAAGTTGATGGAGGAACTTCGAGGCTGGAGAAGAAGTGTATGCTGAACTCTGTGGTAGAGCAGAACTCCATAGTGAGAAGCTGCCTTTCCTGATATTTTGGAGGACCTAGAGATATACATTGGTAGTGAGCCTCTAGGAGCAAAACAGAGGTTCATGGTGGGCACACACAAGTGTATAAAGGGAGTGCTTGAATGCGTATTGGCATGTAAGACACAGTGTAAGGGGAGAGATTGATTTCTTCTTTTGTTGGGGGATACTTATATAGATATTTCTGGTGTTTTAGCCCCGAGTTGAGTTTCATATACTTTTAGAGCTGAGGATACAATACTGTTGTGACAGGATTTCAGCCCCATTTAGTGAGGGAGTAGTAAGTGGTAAGCTAAGAGCTGAGCAGCCACTTGATATGAACAGTTGGTGAAGCCTGGATATGATATCAAAAAGCTACTGGGTTGCAGCAGCTTAGAGTGTTGTATGATCATGTTCTATTTTATATGCAATATATTATGTATATTTTCTCAGTATATTAAATGTATATGTTAGCTGGCTTTTGCTCTTGTCTTGGTGAAGTTTCCCAGAAAGGGAGAGAGATAGAGAGAGGGTCACGGCTGCATACAAGGTGGCAGAAGATACTAATTCATGAAAGGTGGATTTAGGAGATCATTCCGATCAAGGTGAGAGTGGGAAGTCACGGCGGCTCGAGTAGGGTGTGTACACAAAACAACTAGACCAGTTTTGGCCTCGTTGCCAAAACGAGGCATACAGGGTGATCTCCTTGGTAAATTACTAGAACGCCAGTGTCCATTGCTGTTCGACCGGCGGTAGCGGGAGTGTACGTTTGGCAGCCACACTCCCGCTACTTGTTAGTTCCGTCAAACTTGTACTTGTTTGTTCCGTCAGGGAGTGATTGGAGACGCTGCTTGCCTGTATGCAAGTAAAAGTCTGGTGCAATAGTCAGAGGTTTAAGTTTTCGGGGGGGGGGGGGTTTAAGTCCTAAAAGCCCCCGCCCCCCCTCAGAGCAGAACAGTGTGCCTTGGGAGGGGGAAGGTGTCCCAGTCAAAGAGACCCCCCTCCAGAAGATTGTGGGTACAGCGTCAGGTGGTGCATGATTGGTTGGCAACGGCAGCTTGGCCAGATAGACCAATTGCGAAGCGCCTATGGTGTGACGTAGTGTGACGTCGGGTGCCCTACTGTAGAGGCGGGAAATCTGCCATCACTTGCTACCAGGAGGTGAAGCTGTGCAGATGTGCGTTCCAGCGTTCCCCAGTTCAGGAGATGAATAGGTCTCCAGAGAAAATAATCTCGAACAGCTCTCGTGTGTTAACGGTAGAGGAGTGTCCCATCGACTCTCGTGGGAGTTAAAGGACGAGCTGGATGGTGAGAAAAGAGCATAAATCCTCGATGAAGGTAGCACTCCAAGGTTACTTCGAAAGGGGACGCTAGGGGGTTGTGGTACAACCCGCGGACCGTTTCTTACAGTGGAACTGAGCGAAATAGATTTGGTAGCCGAGTCGTGGTCTGGTGCAGCGAGACCACTGCTCCTGTGAGAAGAAGAATTCACACCACAAGAATACATAAGAACAAATGGAACAGAACGTTAATGTGCTTCAGTCTGGAGAAGCCAGGTGACGTCAGCTACCACCTAACAAGAAGTGAGGAACACTTTGTGGAGTGAGTGTCGGTCGTGTGAGAGGAGATGTAATGGTCGATGCTGGGGGAGATCATCAACAGGAGGAGGCTGCCTCAGACATCGGGGATCATTGAGGAGCTACTCTTCACGTCTACGATCAGCAAGGTCTACACTCATCAGAATCGGTCTATAAGGTAGTTAAAATTGCCCTACCATTTTCCCCTTATGTTAGGAAAGGCGTTATATATAAATTAAGGTAGTAAGCAGAAACTATGTTAGGAGTGACGCCGGACATTAAGTGATATTATTATTAGAGTGATTATGTTTTCATATTATTAATTACACAGAGAGCTTGAGGCGGTGCATTATTAGAGTGGTGTTACAAAATATATGTATATATATATCTTTAAACATGTTATAGAGTAAGGTAGCAAGTAGTAGTAGAGAAAAGATAGCCTCATCACTCTGGAGTGTGAAAACTATGGTGTTGCCATAATAAAGTAGATTTATTTCAAGAGTGTTGCCACCGGATAGAACTAGAGAGCCTTTACGGATTAATATGGTGTAGCCTAATTTGAGTAAATGAATTAAATTTCATTACGGTGTTTGTTTCCTCCTCTTCATTTGCTTGTTATATTGTTGAGGGATTTATTGAACATCACATTGCTATTAAACAAGTACTAGACTGGGTGACATGGTATACCACTGTGTATGGAAATATTATTTGACCACAGAGGAAGGAGAGTTAAGTTGATAACCTTGTTAATATAACCCTATGGATGGGCAACCCGGGCTGGGTTAACCCTGAGTTTCCGTGTCCATGGACACGCCAACAAGAAAACGAGCGAGTGGTCAGGTTACTTTACTCACTACAGGATGCAAAGCTGGGGTTTGGTGAGAACTCTGCTCCATAGTTCGACTGAGGTGTTCCCCAGAAGTGAACAGTGTCATCTGGGGAGGGGAGTAGGGGGCCCAACAGAGAGGAGCTCCAGAGTGGAGTGTGCTGTGTCACTTTAGGGCGTTCATCGTCAATCACTCTAGAAGAACGTCGTCTCCTCATAAGGTAGGATACGCCACCGTATAATTGGAGATTCTGCCGGGATGACTAATTGAGGGTCAAGACCCGTCACATTTAAGAGTATGTAAATTGTTGTTCATAATAACACATCATTCATCGTGCGAAGGGTTAAAGACAGCAGAATGAATTGCTGAGGTGAAATCCGAATAAGAAAGTCAGAGATATGGAACAGGCACGTACAGTCTCCAATGGTGTCCACATGATCATTCGAGGTAACATCGATAAAAATACGCTGTCGACAACTTACGACAGCGATGGCCATCGTCCGTCGTTGCAATAAGATTTTACAAGGGCCAGTAGTTTAGCTATGTGAATTCACCTGTATTTAGCTGTGTGACGTTATGAGGAGTTTTGGGCGCAGCAGAGAGGCTTGGCCGATGTGTGGGACGTACACGAGGCTCCCGGCTAAGTCAGGCCACATGCGTCAGGTCATACACAGGTCAGGCCACATGCGTCAGGTCATACACAGGTCTGGCCACATGCATCAGGTCATACACAGGTCAGGTAACATATCGAGGTAACATGAGTCAGGTCATACACAGGTCAGGCCACATGTGTCAGGTCATACACAGGTCAGGCCACATGCGTCAGGTCATACACAGGTCAGACCACATGCATCAGGTAATACACAGGTTAGGCCACCTGTCATATCAGGTTAGGCCACACATCAGGTCATATCGAGGTAACATGCGTCAGGTCATACACAGGTCTGGCCACATGCGTCAGGTCATACACAGGTCAGGCCACATGCGTCAGGTCATATACAAGTGAGGCCACATGCATCAGGTCATACACAGGTTAGGCCACAAGCGTCAGGTCATACACAGGTCAGGCCACATGCGTCAGGTCATACACAGGTCAGGTAACATATCTAGGTAACATGCATCAGGTCATACACAGGTCTGGCCACATGCATCAGGTCATACACAGGTCAGGCCACATGCGTCAGGTCATAGTAGTAGGGATGACGGTCCACAGGTGATATTTTGTTTTTGGGCAAATATCATGCGTGAGAGTCAGGGTTTTCAGGTCCAATATCCCGCGTAGGAGTCAGGGTTTTCAGGTTCCAATATCCCGCGTAGGAGTCAGGGTTTTCAGGTCCAATATCCCGCATATGGCTTCGTGTTTTTCAGGTAATTTTTGTAAGTCACAGATTTTAGAAGTTGTTAAAGTTCTTATGATGAAAATAATGTCATAAGAGTTTGTTAAGAGTTCTTATGGGAGAAATTCAAAATCGTGTTTATGTGCCAGGGTTTTTCAGGTAATTTTGTCAGTCACAGATTTTAGAAGTTGTTAAAAGTTCTTATGATGAAAATAATTTCCGAGACTTTAGAAGTTTGTTAAAAAGTTCTTATGGGAGAAATTCAAAATCGTGTTTATGAGCCAGGGTTTTTCAGGTAAAATTTGTCAGTCACAGATTTTAGAAGTTGTTAAAAGTTCTTATGATGAAATAATGTCATACGAGTTTGTTTAGAGTTCTTATGGGCAAAATTCAAGTCACTGATGTGGAATTAAGGAAATTCTTATGATGAAATAATGTCATACGAGTTTGTTAAAAGTTCTTATGATGAAAATAATGTCTTACAAGTTTGTTAAGAGTTCATATGGAAGAATTTTTTCAGAGTTCCTACCGATAATAAGCAGATATTTAGGCTGTATATGTTTAAGTTGGATTCTTACTTAGAAACTAGTATATTGCTATATATTTGAATCATTTCACGGCCTTCCCCCTGCATCTCCCGCTCATACCTCACACCCCCCCCCCCTCCCCCCCCCCCCCCTCACAATCTCTCGCGTCATCTGTGTTTACTTTACGCCGTTAGCCGGCCAGCCAGTCGCCGCATGCAGGTCACCTCTTTAATCTTATCTTATCTTCTCCATTATATCTGGACCGTCCCTCTCCTTCATATTGTTCATTCATAGTTCCTTTTCATTAAACTAGTCAGTTTTACATATATAAACAAAGTCAGGGTCTAGCTCACGTTCCCGCCTTAATTTTACTAATACATCTTCTTTAGTATCCAGTCATTTTCTTCGAGATTTAAAACACAGCTATTTCAAACGTATTAAAATACAATAATTTTATTATCGAGCTCCAGCTCCTGTCCCCGCCTTAGTCCCCTGTCGTATAATGAGTACTAACAGTCCAATCCCTCTAAAATTTAAAAATAATCATATTTCAATCGTAGTTCAATACAGTAATTTAGTTACCAAACTCTAGCTCTTGTCCTCCGCCTTAGCTCTCTCTCGTATCTTCGTTAATACCTATTCAAATTCCCCTAAATTTCTACCCGCTGTATTTCAGACATAGTTTAGTAAATGCAAACAGTTACCGAACTCTAGCTCTTATCCTCCGCCTTTGCTCTCTCTCGTATCTTCGTTAATACCTAATCAAATTCCCTGAAATTTTAACCCTCTGCATTTCAGAGACAGTAAATAAGATCAAGTCAGTTACTGAGCTCCAGCTCTCATCCCCCACCTTACTTCCCTCTCGTGTCTTCGGCAATTTCCTATCAAATTCCCTGAAATTTATACCTCTGTATGTCAGTCACAGTAAATAAGATCAAGTCAGTTACCGAACTCTAGCTCTTGTCCTCTTGTCCTCTGTCCAAGTTCACTCCTGTAAATTCACTACTATCAGTCCAAATCCCCCGGAGATTTAAACACCCAACTACATTTTCAGACATAGTAAATAAAAACCAGTTCAGTTACCGAGTTTCAACTCTTGTTTCCCGCTTAGCTCATTTTGTACAAGTTCTTTATTATCCAACTAAATCACCTGAGATTTAAGATCACCTTACTTCTAACGTAGTAAAATTAATCTGGACATTAGCCAAGCTCCATTTCCTCTGTCTTAGATCATCGAACATAAATATATCCGATCAAGTACCTCTCCAGCCTAACTCTTATCAGAGTAATCATCTTACCCTTTCCCTCCCTTACCTTCTCATCCCCAACGTATTCAAACCTTCAATAATCATACTGTATTTGCATATTTTCTCTATATTCAACTGTGTTCTTCACATATTTTTTCCATGTTTTCTGTGTTCACTCCATGTTCTACAAATGTTCACAGCAAGCTCAGTTCAAATTTTTTCACCTGTTTTTCTCATTTTTTTCTGTTTTCGACCATTTTCCCCGTATGTTCATTATGTTTTTCATGTACATCATATGTTCTCTGTACAACTTTTATACTCAATATTCATGTTCTCAATGTTCTTAGCTTGTTCTTCACATGTTCAGTGTTCATTCTTTGTATTCCCTATGTTCCTTATCATGTCTTCATATTCTCTATAAGTTCATATTCCCTGCATGTTCACTCTATTCATCAACTTTTTCTTACATGTTTTCTGTGTTCACCGTATGTTCACTGTGTTCATTCCCTTACTTAACCCCAATTTTTTATGTTCTTTGTTTCTTTAAACCAATTTGTTTCTTCCATTCACTAACTAGTTCTTTGTCAAATATTATCATCGGCAATACAGTTTCCTCAACTATTTTAGTCACCCAGTTTTATTTGCAAAACTATGTCAAAGTAATTCTCGTAGTCAACTTCATACTTCTACCAACCCTGTTCTTAAACAAATCTACACTTTATTCAGTTCCAAATTTACAAAGACAAACCTTCTTTCCTTCTTTTACTTTGTTTTCACATATAAGTTCATTCTTTATCTTAGTAATAATAAAATTACAATAGTAAAGAATCAGATCTACTAAGACTTGAAATTGAGAAAAAATAAGAGAGCAAGGGACTGAGAGCATGAAAAGAGGAGAAAAGAGAAAGAGAGAGGGGGGAGGAAGAGCATGGGAGCACTAAGACTTGAATTTGAGAAAAAAGAAAAACTAAGTGAATGAGAGTGAGGGTGAGAGAATGGGAGCATTAAGACTTGAAATTGAGAAACAAGAGAGCATTTGAGCAAATGAGTGAGAGAGAGGGGGAGGAAGAGAGAGAATAAGGGAGAGAGATAGAAAGGAGGGTTAGAAGGAGTAGGAGAAACAAAGTAAAAGAAGCAAAGAAGGTTAAGTGGTATGGTGGGTTTGGGTAAAAATATACAAAGGAGAAACAAAACTACATCTGAAAGGTTATGAAAAGAATAATATATTCAACAAATACGTCAAAAACACAATAAACTACATCTGAAAGGTTAGGTTAAAGGGTTGGGGAATAAGAACATATGATAGAACCTACTAAATACACCAAGATTACAAGAGGTTAGGTTAAGGGGTTGGGGAATAAGAATAAATGATAACAAACATAATAAATACAACTTATGCGCAACTTGATGAACTTTAACAAATAACCCTTGATCTGCAAAAATTACCATTTGAGAAATTAGCCCTTGAAACAAGTAAATTCCCATATATAACCAAAATCCTTTGAAATGGTTAAACACCCAATCTTAAACAAATAACACTTGAAATGCAAAAATGTCCATTTGAGAAATTAACCCTTGAAATGAGTAAATGAATATGAGACAATGATTGACGAAACACAAAAGACAAGCAGGAATAATTATGTAAGTTAGATCATGTCTGGCTGGACTAGATAAGTTAGGATACATCAGTTTGGGAATGTAAGATTAAGTTAGGTTAAGCAGGTTAAGTTAGGTAGGGTAGGTAAGTTAGGTTAGGTTAAGTTAAGTAATGTAGGTAAGTTAGGTTAAGCAGGATAAGTTAGGTTAAGTTAGGTAAGTTAGGTAAGGTAGGTAAGTTGGGTTAAGTAGGATATTTTAGGCTAAGTTAGGATGGGTTATGCAAGTAAAGTTAAGATAGGTTATGCATGTTAAGTTTGGATAGGTTAGGTAAGGTAAGTTAGGTTAAGCAGGTTAAATAAGGTTAAGTTAGGTAAGTTAGGTAAGTTAGGTAAGGTAAGGTAAGTTAGGTTAAGCAGGTTAAGTTAGGTAAGGTAGGTAAGTTAGGTTAGGTTAAGTTAGGTAAGGTAGGTAAGTTAGGTTAAGCAGGATAAGTTAGGTTAAGTTAGGTAAGGTAGGTAAGTTAGGTTAAGTAGGATATTTTAGGCTAAGTTAGGATAGGTTATGCAAGTTAAGTTAAGATAGGTTATGTATGTTAAGTTAGGATAGGTTAGGTTAGGTAAGGTAAGTTAGGTTAAGCAGGTTAAGTAAGGTTAAGTTAGGTAAGTTGGGTTAAGCAGGTTAAGTTAGGAAAGGTAGGTAAGTTAGGTTAAGCAGGATATTTTAGGCTAAGTTAGGATAGGTTATGCAAGTTAAGTTAAGATGGGTTATGCATGTTAAGTTAGGATAGGTTAGGTTAGGTAAGGTAAGTTAGGTTAAGCAGGTTAAGTAAGGTTAAGTTAGGTAAGTTAGGTTAAGCAGGTTAAGTTAGGTAAGGTAGGTAAGTTAGGTTAAGCAGGATATTTTAGGCTAAGTTAGGATAGGTTATGCAAGTTAAGTTAAGTTAGGATAGGTTATGCATGTTAAGTTAGGATAGGTTAGGTTAGGTAAGGTAAGTTAGGTTAAGAAGGTTAAGTAAGGTTAAGTTAGGTAAGTTAGGTTAAGCAGGTTAAGTTAGGTAAGGTAGGTAAGTTAGGTTAAGCAGGATATTTTAGGCTAAGTTAGGATAGGTTATGCAAGTTAAGTTAAGTTAGGATAGGTTATGCATGTTAAGTTAGGATAGGTTAGGTTAGGTAAGGTAAGTTAGGTTAAGAAGGTTAAGTAAGGTTAAGTTAGGTAAGTTAGGTTAAGCAGGTTAAGTTAGGTAAGGTAGGTAAGTTAGGTTAAGCAGGATATTTTAGGCTAAGTTAGGATAGGTTGTGCAAGTTAAGTTAAGATAGGTTATGCATGTTAAGTTAGGATAGGTTAGGTTAGGTAAGGTAAGTTAGGTTAAGCTGGTTAAGTTAGGTAAGGTAGGTAAGTTAGGTTAAGCAGGATATTTTAGGCTAAGTTAGGATAGGTTATGCAAGTTAAGTTAAGTTAAGATAGATTATGCATGTTAAGTTAGGATAGGTTAGGTTAGGTAAGGTAAGTTAGGTTAGGTTAGGTAAGTTAGGTTAGGTTAGGTAAGTTAGGTAAGATAGGTAAGATAGGTAGGGTAAGGTAAGTTATGTTAGGATAGGTAAAGTTAGGTTTAGGAACGTTACGTTAACTAAGTAACATTGGGTGGAGAGGATAGGTTACGTAGGTTTGAGCAGTGTAGTTCAGAGAACAGTTTTAGGGTAAAGCGACTAAGAAAATATATTTTAACAGAAGTGCAGGTTTGGTATGAAAAGCTGAACTAGTTACATTTTGGAGATAAATTTTATGACTGAAGATGTCTTAAAGAATAACATGATGAAGAAGGAGAGTTTCTTTGATGAACGAAGGTGTCTTAGAGAACAACTTTTTGGAGAACGAAGATGAATTAGAGATCACTTTGATGACTCTGAGAATAACTTTGATCAACAAAGATGGATTGGAAAGTTTCTCTAATGAACGAAGGTGACTTAGAGATTAACTTTTATGATTTAGAGAACATCTTTGATGTCTTAGAGAACAACATTGATGTCTTAGAGAACAACATTGATGTCTTAGAGAACAACTTTGATGAACAAAGATGTCTTAGAAAGCTTCTCTGATGAACGAAAAGATACTTAGAGAATAACTTTGATGACTGTATTTAACTTTTTTGATGGCTCTGAGGACAGTTTTGTTGAACGAGGATGTCTCAGAAGGCTTTTTTGAATAACGAAGGTGACTCTGAGAATAACTTTTGATGACTCTGAGAATGACTTTGATGAACGGAAGGTTACTTAGAGAATAACATATCATGACTGAGAATAACTTTTGATAGCTCTTAGAATAACTTTTATGAACGAAGATGTCTGAGATTAACTTTGATAGCTCAGAATAACTTTTGTGGACATGAGAATATCTTTGGATAACTCTGAGATTAACTTTGATGTCTTTGAAACAACTTTGATGAACAAAAGTGAGTTAGAGATTACCTTTGATAACTCTAAGATTAACTTTGATGACTTTGAGAACAAGTTTGATGACTGAGATTAACTTTTAACGTCTTTTGGAACAACTTTGATGACTCTGAGAATAGCTTTGATGACTCTGAGAATAGCTTTGGGTAGCTCTGAGAATAACTTTTGTTGTCATAGAATAACTTTTGATTGTTCTGAGAATAACTTTAGATATCTCTGAGAATAAGTTTGATGAACGAAGATATCTTACAGAGCAACTTTTATGTTTCGAAGAATAACTTTGATATCTCGAAGAGTGCCTTTTGGTGTGTTTGAGAGCGTCTTTGATGCCTCGAGAGGTGTTTTTGATGTCTTAAAGGATGTCTTTGATGTCTCAAAGGATGTCTTTGAGTGCAACTTTGGTGTCTTTGAGTAAGTCCTTGATGTATTGAAGAGTGTCTTTGATTTCTCGAAGAGTAACTTTGGTGTTACGGAGAGCACCTTTGACTATTTTTCTTACTTAACGACATATAATTTTTACGAAAGTGCTGAAAATGTTACATTTGACTATTTTTCTTACTTAGCGACATATAATTTTAGTTACGAAAGTGTTGAAAAAGTTACATTTGACTATTTTGGTTGAGGAGAGACAAGAAAAAATATGACGACAGTGACTATTTTAGTGCTCCACAAAGTATAAATGTCAGTTAAGAACGACGATGATAGATATCTTTGACTATATTTTCTTACTTGACGAAAACATAATGGCTGTTACGAAATGATGAACAAGACTATTTTTAGTTGAATGACGATGGATAAAGTTAGTTATGAAGAGTGTCGGAAAGATTCCTTTGACTATTTTTAGCTAAGAGAAAGGTTGTTTTAGTTAAGAACGGTGTTGAATGAGATTAATCCTGACTATTTTTGGTTGATTGACAAGTAATTTTTAGTTAAGAAGTTACAAGAAAGGTTTGTCTTTGTATATTTGGAACTGAATAAATTGTAGATTTGTTTAAGAACAGTGTTGGTAGAAGTATTAAGTTGACTACGAGTATTACTTTGACATAGTTTTGCAAATAGAACTGGGTGACTAAAATTGTTGAGGGAACTGTATTGCCGATGATAATATTTGACAAAGAACTAGTTAGTGAATGGAAGAAACAAATTGGTTTAAAGAAACAAAGAACATAAAAAATTGGGGTTAAGTAAGGGAATGAACACAGTGAACATACGGTGAACACAGAAAACATGTAAGAAAAAGTTGATGAATAGAGTGAACATGCAGGGAATATGAACTTATAGAGAAAATGAAGACATGATAAAGAACATAAGGAATACAAAGAATGAATACTGAACATGTGAAGAACAAGCTAAGAACATTGAGAACATGAAAACTGAGTATAAAAGTTGTACAGAGAACATATGATGTACATGAAAAACATAATGAACATACTGGGAAAATGGTAGAAAACAGAAAAAAAATGAGAAAAACAGGTGAAAAAATTTGAACTGAGCTTGCTGTGAACATTTGTAGAACATGGAGTGAACACAGAAAACATGGAAAAAAATGTGAAGAACACAGCTGAATATAGAGAAAATATGCAAATACAGTATGATTATTGAAGGTTTGGATACGTTGGGGATGAGAAGGTAAGGGAGGGAAAGGGTAAGATGATTACTCTGATAAGAGTTAGGCTGGAGAGGTACTTGATCGGATATATTTATGTTCGATGATCTAAGACAGAGGAAATGGAGCTTGGCTAATGTCCAGATTAATTTTACTACGTTAGAAGTAAGGTGATCTTAAATCTCAGGTGATTTAGTTGGATAATAAAGAACTTGTACAAAATGAGCTAAGCGGGAAACAAGAGTTGAAACTCGGTAACTGAACTGGTTTTTATTTACTATGTCTGAAAATGTAGTTGGGTGTTTAAATCTCCGGGGGATTTGGACTGATAGTAGTGAATTTACAGGAGTGAACTTGGACAGAGGACAAGAGGACAAGTGCTAGAGTTCGGTAACTGACTTGATCTTATTTACTGTGACTGACATACAGAGGTATAAATTTCTGGGAATTTGATAGGATATTGCCGAAGACACAAGAGGGAAGTAAGGTGGGGGATGAGAGCTGGAGCTCAGTAACTGACTTGATCTTATTTACTATGTCTGAAATACAGAGGGTTAAAATTTCAGGGAATTTGATTAGGTATTAACGAAGATACGAGAGAGAGCTAAGGCGGAGGATAAGAGCTAGAGTTCGGTAACTGTTTGCATTTACTAAACTATGTCTGAAATACAGCGGGTAGAAATTTGGATGAATTTGAATAGGTATTAACGAAGATACGAGAGAGAGCTTAGGCGGAGGACAAGAGCTAGAGTTTGGTAACTAAATTACTGTATTGAACTACGATTGAAATATGATTATTTTTAAATTTTAGAGGGATTGGACTGTTAGTACTCATTATACGACAGGGGACTAAGGCGGGGACAGGAGCTGGAGCTCGATAATAAAATTATTGTATTTTAATACGTTTAAAATAGCTGTGTTTTAAATCTCGAAGAAAATGATTGGATACTAAAGAAGATGTATTAGTAAAATTAAGGCGGGAACGTGAGCTAGACCCTGACTTTGTTTATATATGTAAAACTGACTAGTTTAATGAAAAGGAACTATGAATGAACAATATGAAGGAGAGGGACGGTCCAGATATTATGGAGAAGATAAGATAAGATTAAAGAGGTGACCTGCATGCGGCGTCTGGCTGGCCGGCTATCGGCGTAAAGTAAACACAGGTGACGCGAGAGATTGTGAGGTAAGGGGGGGGGGGAGTGAGAGGGGGTGTGAGGTATGAGCGGGAGATGCAGGGGGAAGGCCGTGAAATGATTCAGATATATAGCAATATACTAGTTTCTAAGTAAGAATCCAACTTAAACATATACAGCCTAAATATCTGTTTATTATCGGTAGGAACTCTGAAAAAATTCTCCCATATGAACCCTTAACAAACTCGTAAGACATTATTTTCATCATAAGAACTTTTAACAAACTCGTATGACATTATTTCATCATAAGAATTTCCTTAATTCCACATCAGTGAATTGAATTTTGCCCATAAGAACTCTTAACAAACTCGTATGATATTATTTCATCATAAGAACTCTTAACAAACTCGTATGACATTATTTCATCATAAGAACTTTTAACAACTTCTAAAATCTGTGACTGACAAATTTTACCTGAAAAACCCTGGCTCATAAACACGATTTTGAATTTCTCCCATAAGAACTTTTTAACAAACTTCTAAAGTCTCGGAAATTATTTTCATCATAAGAACTTTTGACAACTTCTAAAATCTGTAACTGATAAAATTACCTGAAAAACCCTGGCTCATAAACACGATTTTGAATTTCTCCCATAAGAACTCTTAACAAACTCGTATGACATTATTTTCATCATAAGAACTTTAACAACTTCTAAAATCTGTGACTGACAAAAATTACCTGAAAAACACGAAGCCATATGCGGGATATTGGACCTGAAAACCCTGACTCCTACGCGGGATATTGGAACCTGAAAACCCTGACTCCTACGCGGGATATTGGAACCTGAAAACCCTGTCTCTCACGCGGAATATTGGACCTGAAAACCCTGACTCCTACGCAGGATATTGGACCTGAAAACCCTGACACTCACACATGATATTTGGCCAAAAACAAAATATCACCTGTGGACCGTCATCCCTACTACTGGTCATATACAGGTGAGGCCACATGCATCAGGTCATACACAGGTTAGGCAACAAGTGTCAGGTCATACACAGGTTAGGCCACATGCGTCAGGTCATACACAGGTCTGGCCACATTCGTCAGGTCATACACAGGTCAGGCCAGATGCGTCAGGTCATACACAGGTCAGGCCACATGCGTCAGGTCATACACAGGTCTGGCCACAAGCATCAGGTCATACACAGGTCAGGCCACATGCATCAGGTCATACACAACTCCCTAGTCTGGAATATTCTACACTTCTTACCTATTGGGGAAATTCCACTTTACCCAAGCAGTTCAAGTGGTACTCTGTGATTGGGCAGTTATGAGTCCGGCAATTTCATTGGTTTAGGCACCTGTCTCTTCCTAGACAAAAGACAATTCACTATGTTGCTGGGAAGCTGGGGCCTCTATTCTGTACTTGGCAGGCAAGCTAAGAGGAAGTTTTCTATGCTTTTTCCCGACTCGGCCAAGGAATGGAAGCATAACTACTCACCTGACTGCTGTTGAGGTTATCTACTGCTAAACACATGCAGAATCCGTAAGTCTAAGTAAATCCCTAATCCCAAGAGAGCAGAAGAGTTACAGGCCCCAGCAAAAGCTGGGGTGTGGGGAGAGAAAGGAATTGCCACGGAAGCGACCAGGACGAGCACCAAGCATCGGCTCCTGGATACAGACCTAATGGGACGAAATCTGTGAAATCAGAAGTTGGAGTTCATAGAAGTAGGCGTAATATCTACAAATATTCCATTGAAGAATAGACATCGACAAGAAGAGAATGGACAGCAACAGAGAACAATGAAGAAACAAAGGTTAAAAAGCAACACAGCACGTTAAAAAAGCGCAGGATCAGGATCAGGGTCAGCAAAGTCAGGGTTAGGGGGCATGGGTAAACTGAGTAAGGATGGAGGGAAGGGAGCGGGAGGACAGACCAGAGGAGGGCGAGCAAGGTCCGGAGGAGGAGGAGACAACCGAGAGGGGCGATCAAGGACATTTAGGAGGAGTAGGGGCTGTTACGAACCCAACTCCATCGTCGGAGCATGGAGCAATGACGTCAACGCCATCTGTGAGTCAGCTCCCGAAACCCCCACGAAATGGACAACGCCATCTAGTGATGACGGGATATGCCGGCAATGGGCGCTGGATTCCTGTCCTAGTCGGCTCATGAAGTAGCCGCTGCTGACCTCTGGTGAGGTAGCGCTTAGACAGTAAACGCCATCTATGGAGCGAAAAGATGGACGTTTGTGTCTAAGCCAGTAAGTGATGTTTCCTGGTGGTTCCCATGTAGTGTCCCAGTACTAATGACGTGTCTGTTTTCGCAGAGTCAACCTAGGATGGCTGTGATGTACGATGAATCAGTTTACCCAAGGCAGCCAAGGTCTCTTCACCAGTCTGCTTTGTAGAAGCAGTGAGTCGCCACTGGATGAGCCCTGCTGAGTGTTCAATTGTCTGCCTGAGGAGTGGCAGTGACGGGCTTCACCGTACCCGGGGCTGGCTGGTGGAAGAGACTGCCGACTGTGGTGCTGGACGAGGAGAGTAACCAGCGAGTTACACGAGGCTCCTGCCTAGGGCTCACAGTCCTAGTATTCATCGTCATGTGGCCTAACAGCGAGGCTGATTGGTACCTGCCAGCTACGGGCTGGACTGTGGTTGTGGGCCTTCACGACGGGGCACCCAGTGGAATTGTGATTTGGCTGGCCTGTGGCCAGGGTAGATTCATCATGGTTTCCTGGTACCTGCAGAGGGTTGTGCCACGGAATAGGAAACCAGGCAAGACTGCACGGGGTGAGCGTCGCCAAGTGTTCAGCATCTTCAGAGGGAGACGAAGACATATATTGTGTAGTAATATTTACCGTTTGTGACTTTTAATTTATATATGGTGGTGGGAAAAGAATTATATATATAGAGAAAGTGATAAACTTGTGTATTTAATGTACCTCCCCTGTTTATTTTTCTTGCATTACGGAGCTCACCTCTTGAAAGCCTCTACTAACCTGGGGCCGGATATCCAAACTCTAATACCATCAGAGAAGAACCCGGTTGCATCCCATTAGGGCCGTAACAGGGGCAGAAAGAGGGGAGCACACCTCAGAAGGGAAGCAACCGAGAGAGTAGTGGGGGCCAAAGAAATCACCATAGCAGGAACAGGGGGCTCGACAACCGAAACAGGAGGGGATGTAACGATAGAGTCAGAGGTAGGGGCCGAGGAAGAAAGCGAAGCCTTCTTACCCGCCAGGGAGGAGGAAGATGAGCCAGGCTTTCGCTTCTAACTCAAAGAGACAGGAGTCCCAGTAGCAACGTAATGGGAAACAGACTCGAGCATCTCAACAGGCGAAGAAGAACGAGAGCGAACAACACAATGATCTCTGGGAGAGTGATGGACATCAGCCCGCACAGACAGGCGGCATGGAGAGCTAAGAGACAGAGGAGAATGATGGGAAGGAGGATCAGAGGGAGACGAGAAAGAAGACACATGAGACATGACAGACTGCATAGAAAGAAGGGGAACCCCAGACAGAGGACCAGAAAGTAGGCCCTTCAGGACAGAATGTAAAGGAACAGTGGAAGAGGCAGTGGGCGTGTCCTGGTCTAAGACCTTGTTACGGCCCTCTCGGGTCGCAACTGGGTTCTTTCTCTGATGTTGTTAGAGGTAGGGTATCCAGCCCCAAGCTAGTAGTGGCTTTCAAGGGATGTGATCCGTAACGCAAGTAAATTAAAGAGGAAGGGAGACAAAGGCAAAAGCTTAATAATATAATTATCACCATCACCATAAATAATATATAAATGATCACACGGGGGAGGTATAAACACTAGAATATACAATGTGGTCTTCCTCTGAAGACGCAGAGTGTTCCACGGTGCTCAACGATGCTTAGTCCTCGGTCCTCTTGTGGCCTCACGATGAATCCTTCGATTCTCTCGAGTCTACCCTGGCCTCAGGCCAGCCAAATCACAGCTCCACTGGGGGCACCATCGTGGAGGCCGTCAACCACAAATCCAGCCTGTAGCTGGCAGGTTCCAATCAGCTCCGCTGGTTAGGCCACTCCACGACCGATACTAGGGTAGCGAGCCCTAGGCAGGAGTCTCGTGTGATCCCACAGATCACTCTCCTCACCACAACACCCCAGGGGTTAGTCTTCTCCACTAGTCAGCCCTGGGTACGACAATCCCTGGATCTGCCACCTCACAGGCAGGCTAACACAACAGTGTTCATCCGGGGGGTGACTCACAGTTTCAGCGGCAAATGCGTGGAGGTTACTCGGCTGCCTTGGGTAGACTGCTTCAACGTTCATTACAGCAGTCCCAGGTCGACTCTGTAATCAGACACGTCATCAGTACCGGTTACACTCTAGGGCATCTCACTTACTGGCTTAGACACAAACGCCCACCTATCCACTCCATAGATAGCGTTGCTGTCTAAGCGTCACCTCACCAGAGGTCAGCAGCGGCTGTGTTATGAGCTGATCAGGACGGGAAACTAGCCCTTGTGGCTGGTATTTCTCGTCCTCACTAGATGGCGCCGTCCATTTGGAGGGGGTTTCGGGAGCTGACCCACAGATGGCGCGGTCGTCACTGCTCCGTGCTCGGACACTGGGCTCGGGTCCGTAACAGACCTGGAAACGGTTGGGAGACTGAGGAAGGTGGGAAGGATGAGGAGAGGAAGAGCGCAGCACACGAGCATAAGAGATGCCAGTGAAAGGGGGGAGACAGTGAACTTGGCGCCGAGACTTAGAAAAAGAAAAACGTTCTCGGTGCTTCAAGTTGAGGACGGCTACCTCAAGTTTGTAATGTATACACGCAGGGGAGAAGGTAAGGTGGGCCTCACCGCAATTGAGGCAGCGGGCCTGGTGAGAAGTACACTCTGACTTAGAGTGACCTTCACCCCCACACATGGGACAGCGAGAGACAGGACTGGAGCATTTGAGGGCACCATGCCCAAACTTCCAGCACTTATTACAGAGCCGAGGAAGTGGAATATACTCCTGAACGGAGCATCTGGCACCAGCAAGAATGACAGAGGGCAGAAGGGTCCTACCATCAAAGATAATTTTCACAACTAGAAGGGGCTGACGGCGATGACCACGAGAGGGACGAGTAAATGTGTCCACCTGGATATGCTTAATATCCTCGTGGCAGTTCTTTAGATTTCTAAAACCGGTTGCAACATGGTGTGGGAGGAGAACAGTGCCAACACTGGCATTTAACCGAGTGTTTTTGGAGACCCGAACAGGGGTCTCGCCAATGCTGGATAAGGCCGCCAAGCGGGTGGTTGCATCCTGAGAATCGGCAACAATGACACATGTACCGAGACGGGAGGGGTTGAAAGTAACAGGGCATCTATTGAATCAACAAGATGACTATGAAGGGAAAAATCGTCAAGAGGAGAAGAATCTAAATGATGGAGGTCAAAGTACTTAGTCCACGTAGCAGGACCAAACAAGGCATGGTACGAATTAGTATGGAAAGGGAGCTTACTAGAGCGGCCATGGCGGGAACAGCGGTGAGAACCTCTAGAGAGAGAGATGAATCATAAGGCGCAGTAGTCACAATGAGAGATGGAGCCGTGCAAGGGGACGAGGCTGTCACCACAGAGGGCTTGGGGCTCGACCCTACCACAGAGGAGGGAGGGGGAGCAGGGAGTAGTACTCCAGTCTGGGCCCAAACCGGGCCCTGTAGCAGGGGCTACAGAGCCTGGTCTTCCAGCACAGTCCGACTCAAGGGCCTGGTCGCCCACCCCATGAGCCTGGGTAAGAGAAGTCGTGTCGTCATCCATGCATCTAAAGGTTTGGGACCTGGAACTAAGGGATACCACCTACCATGGTAGCCAGGGAGGCCGAGCGCAGGTCAGTGCAGGAAGGGTGCGTCGTTCCCAGCGGTGCTCCCCCCTTTTCAACAGGTGAGTCCTACTACATCGTCCATTCTCCCACACTGGTACTAAGAGCCCATTCCCCCTATCGCCCCAGCCTGAACACTCAACCATCAACTCAGGGCAGCCCCTCACGGGCGACCCTTCCAGCGGGTGGTCCAGTGGCTCAAAAGGCCCCTACGCAATGCCCTTCTGCACGTACTCCACCCAAAGAGGGGCAGTAGAGTGGGCAAAGGCAACCCTCACCAGTCCCAGGGAGGTGTACGTGAGCCCCTCACCATGTCTAGGTGACACCACAGAGGGGTACGTAAAAGATAGCTTCTTAAATAAATAAATAAATAAATAAATATGTTTATTCAGGTAAGGTACATACATACAAGTGTTGTTACATTAATGGATTGATATATAGATAGAGCTAGTACATACAATGCCTAAAGCCACTATTACGCAATGCGTTTCGGGCAAGAAACGTTTCGGGCGTTTCTTCATACAGTTCCCTTGTTGGTGGCCTAAAGATTCCTGCTTGTCTGAGCTCCTGTATAAGTTTATTTTTGTTGGAGTCAACAAATTCTGCCACTTTTTTAGCCGCTTCTCTCTGTGGTATACTTGGATAGTGAGAGATTACGTCCAGAGAGAGAAGAGGCACGCCCCTTGTGATATAGGATCTTTAAGAGACTGGAGTTTCCTTATGAAGTTTGTAGTGTTCTTCAGACGTTCCGTACTAGATCTTTTTCTCATCCATTTCTTTACTAGGTAATTTTTACGTCAGTTACGTCATTCTCTTCATTCATGATCGGCACGACATCCCTCCAGGCATGTGGGTCTCCGTCCCTCAGGTCGTCAATAAAGTTGTCCATTAGGTATGGGGGGATTGGGTGGCATGGAAATACTGGGCCAGATCCTTCAAGGATCCTGTCAGTTGCCTCTGTCCTTTCGGTAGTCTGCTTTCAGTGTCCATATTAGCAACAAGTAGTACCCGGCCATCCGTTGCTGTGGCTCAGCAACGCATGTGCGTTGCTGAGCCACTGCAACCTTTCCCTGTCCCCAGTCCTCCGTGTCATTCCCCCCCCCCTTCCCCGTCCCCTCATCCTCCCCACCATTTTCCCCACCCCGTCCCCATGTCCTCCCCACCATTTCCCACTCCACCGTCCCCTCGTCCTCCCCATCATCTCCCACTCCTCCGTCCCCTCGTCCTTCCTAACATTCCCACCTCTCCCTTGTCCCCTCGTCCTACCTATCATCCCCCACTCCCCTGTCCCCTTCTCCTCCCTCACCATTCTCCATTGCTCCGTCCCCTTGTCCCCATCTCCCCTGTCCCCTCATCCTCCCCACCATTACCCCCTCCCCTGTACCTTCGTCTTCCCCACTATCCCCCATTCCCGTCTCCTCATCCAACCCACTATTTCCTACTCCCTTGTCAGATGCATTTCCAAATGATCAGATGTTCCCTTCAGAAAATTGGAAACATCAAATGACCTCATGATCCCATCACTGAAAAATAAGAAGAACGGTTAAAAAAGCGAAATTAAAAAAATGAAAAAATACAAAAATAAGCTATACTCATGAAATGAATAGTATGGTAAACAACACAGCTTAATGCCAACTCAAGGTCAAATAAAATAATTAAATCAAATTGAAAATAAATCAAAATCTAGGAAAATTCAATTTATCAATGCAATCGCAAACACTGAAATGGAATCGTATCATATTTACTATAGCATGTGTTGCTCTTACATGCAACAGATGGTGCTTTTTTTTTAAAGCATGTTTTTTACCTGTCACAGGTGTTGCATCTATACTTATACTTATGCAATGAAGGGTATGAGGCGGACAACACAGCTCAGTTCCAATGCAATGTCACACAAAATATTTAAATCAAAATGAAAATATATAAAAATCTATGAAAATTCAATTCATCAATGCAATCGGAAACATTGAAATGGAATCATAACATGTGTAGTATAGCGTGTGTTGCTCTTACGTCCAACAGATTTTGCTGTTTTTAAAAAAAGCTTGTTTTTACCTGTCATAGGTGTGGCATGTATATAGTAGGTATATATAAACACGCACGTATTCGAATGCAATGTTGTGTCAAATTTTCAAAGCAATCAGTCAAGAGGTTTCAGAGATGTTCCTCAGATGAAAACTCACATGAAAAACAGATTTTCAATAAAAGCATGTTTTTATCTGTCACAAACATGATATCTATATATAGTAAATATATAAAAACACACTCATATGCGAATGGAACGTAGTGTCAAAATTTCAAAACATTCAGTGAAGAACTTTCGGAGATTAGCGATTTTGAACAAACGAACATTTTCATTTTTATTTATATAGATGTTGGCCAACCCTTTCCATCCTAACCAAAGAAAGTATCAAGTTTGAGCTAAAAAAAAATAGAATGAAATAATTGAGAAAGGATTTTTGAAGTTTGGAGCTCAGAAAAAAATAAAATATAGGGTAATTGAAATTTAAATAAGTTCATTGAGGTAAAATACACACAAAGGGATGAGGTAGCTCAAGCTATTCTCACCCCGTTCAGTACAACGTGTTCATAAATATATAGACACACACCACAAACAATTAACATATTGCCGAACATTCTGAGAGATAAACATATACAATTCCTCCTTTACACAAGTAGTATGGTATCAGATGTACACACAAATACTTTTATGAATTAGGTATACTGTATAGACAATTTGCAAGAGACATGCAGATAATTTAATAAAAGTTTACAGTCTTGGTGCAAAATTCTTATATCTCTCCAGAATATCATCAACCTTTCCGTTGTGACACATCCAGGCTATTTGTTCAGGAACATTCCTTATATCCGTGTTTCTATATACATTAATCAACGGATAATCAAGAACATAATGGGCAAGGGTATGAGACCTTAACATACCACATAGTTTACACTTGGTGTCATTATCATGAACACCTATCCCATATTCCCAGTAATATTTGTACCCAAGCCTGAGCCGCATGTGCACAGAGTCACTCCAAGCATTTCTTCTTTTACCATAAGTGAAATGGGTGTTTTGACTGACATACATGCAGTGTTGCATGGTTTGACTTCCCTCATACATTATACCTCTCCTCGCCACTTCTGCCTGTGCTAGAATATTTCTGATTTTGCTTCTTATTTGTCTCGTTGTGAATTCGCATTCGATGTCAACTTGTGGTTTTGATGTGGCAAGTTTGGCCAAGTCATCCGCCACCTCGTTGAGCACTATTCCAACATGAGATGGAATCCACATGAATTTCACATTGTGACCTTTCAGCTGTATCTCAGTTATCCTTTTCTTACAATCCTCAACTATGGACATGAAGACTGGATTTCGACTGTTTAAGGAATCAAGTGCTCCTCGGCTATCGACAAATACAAAAACATCTTTGTCGTCATGACGTACTTCCTCCAAACACACCAGAATGGCCTGCAGTTCAGCTTGTGTGTAATAGCCTTCTGATAACTGTGTGTTAGAAATTGTTCCGGATTCACACCCCGCAGGGTGTGTGGCGGGAGCTGGACTACCTGCTGAATGGTGTGTGGCGGGAGGTGGACTACCTGCTGCAGGGTGTGTGGCAGGAGCTGGACTACCTGCTGCAGGGTGTGTGGCGGGAGCTGGACTACCTGCTGCAGGGTGTGTGGCGGGAGCTGGACTACCTGCTGCAGGGTGTGTGGCGGGAGCTGGACTACCTGCTGCAGGGTGTGTGGCGGGAGCTGGACTACCTGCTGCAGGGTGTGTGGCGGGAGCTGGACTACCTGCTGCAGGGTGTGTGGCGGGAGCTGGACTACCTGCTGCAGGGTGTGTGGCGGGAGCTGGACTACCTGCTGCAGGGTATGTGGCGGGAGCTGGACTACCTGCTGCAGGGTGTGTGGCGGGAGCTGGACTACCTGCTGCAGGGTGTGTGGCGGGAGCTGGACTACCTGCTGCAGGGTGTGTGGCGGGAGCTGGACTACCTGCTGCAGGGTGTGTGGCGGGAGCTGGACTACCTGCTGCAGGGTATGTGGCGGGAGTTGGACTACCTGCTGCAGGGTGTGTGGCGGGAGCTGGACTACCCACTTGACGTAGGCCGGGTCACAGGCGGTGCGCATTTTGAACACCAATGAAATCCTTTATGAAATCCACATACTTCTGACTTTCTCATTCGAATTTTGACGAATAAATTTATTTTGCTTAACATTAAGCCTGTTTAGTTTCATTTGCCTGTACTGTGTGGTTACTCAGGTATTTATATCTCAAACGATATCAAATTCTGTGAAACACCTTGTACCTAATAGCACCTAGTTATATGAACAGATAAACTTTGCTACCCCTAGTTCCATGCACAGATATACTTAACAGCACTAAGTTCCATGCACAGATATACTTAACAGCACCTAGTTTCATGCACATGCATACTTAACAGCACTTTCTTCCATGCACATGCATACTGAACAGCACTTTTTTCCATGCACATGCATACTTAACCGCACTTTGTTCCATGCACATACATACTTAACAGTACCTAGTTCCAATGCAGATAGACTTAACATCATTTCATAACATTGTATATTAAATTGGTTAATAATTCATATGTTCAAAAAGAACGGAACAGAAACTGAGGATGCTAGCAACTGTGGTGAAATGACCTGATGTAACAATCTTCAACATCAAGAGTATTTCTCACCAAAATATCTTGTATTTTCTCCATGGTTTATGGAAAATTATGCTCCATATATGCTGAGTTACCCTTTTAATAATCTCTATGCTATATATCTATCCTGTTTCAGCTGAAGGTTTGCAAGAATTTGATGAGTTTCACTGACGGTTGTTAATTCAGGCAGATAAATACCATTTAATAAATATTACAAGAGTTAATTAGATTTACTGAACACTGTTACGTTAAGAAATATCACTATAGTCTAAAGCCAAAGCTGATATTAATTTATGTCTGAAAGTCAACTATCACAGAGGTGGCATTTATACCGACAGGTACCTCAGCTGGATGTCCCAGGCGGGGCTGGTTGAGTACTGGCGTGGGACGGTGGTGGAGGACTTTCGCCGGACCTCGGGGGACAGTCCGGAGACGTCGTCACAGACGGTGGGCAGCCAGTGGTTGCAGCCCCTCGCATTAGACCACCTGCAGGGAGCGTTCATCGTTATGCTGCTGGGCACCATTGTGGCCCTGCTTGTGCTGGCTGTAGAAGTATCTCTCTACATGTGCAGGTAGTGGCCGCCCACTGCTGCAGATAGTGGGCACCCACTGCTGCAGATAGTGGGCACCCACTGCTGCAGATAGTGGTCACCCACTGCTGCAGGTAGTGGGCACCCACTGCTGCAGGTAGTGGGCACCCACTGCTGAAGGTAGTGGTCACCCACTGCTGAAGGTAGTGGTCACCCACTGCTGAAGGTGGTGGCCGCCCACTGCTGAAGGTAGTGGTCACCCACTGCTGAAGGTGGTGGTCACCCACTGCTGCAGGTGGTGGTCACCCACTGCTGCAGGTGGTGGTCACCCACTGCTGAAGGTAGTGGTCACCCACTGCTGAAGGTGGTGGGCACCCACTGCTGCAGGTGGTGGTCACCCACTGCTGCAGGTGGTGGCCACCCACTGCTGAAGGTGGTGGTCACCCACTGCTGAAGGTGGTGGCCCCCCACTGCTGCAGGTGGTGGTCACCCACTGCTGCAGGTGGTGGCCACCCACTGCTGCAGGTGGTGGTCACCCACTGCTGCAGGTGGTGGCCACCCACTGCTGAAGGTGGTGGTCACCCACTGCTGAAGGTGGTGGGCACCCACTGCTGCAGGTGGTGGTCACCCACTGCTGCAGGTGGTGGCCACCCACTGCTGAAGGTGGTGGTCACCCACTGCTGAAGGTGGTGGGCACCCACTGCTGCAGGTGGTGGCCACCCACTGCTGCAGGTGGTGGTCACCCACTGCTGCAGGTGGTGGTCACCCACTGCTGCAGGTGGTGGTCACCCACTGCTGCAGGTGGGGGCCGCCCACTGCTGCAGGTGGTGGTCACCCACTGCTGCAGGTGGGGGCCGCCCACTGCTGCAGGTGGTGGTCACCCACTGCTGCAGGTGGGGGCCGCCCACTGCTGCAGGTGGTGGTCACCCACTGCTGCAGGTGGGGGCCGCCCACTGCTGCAGGTGGTGGTCACCCACTGCTGCAGGTGGTGGCCACCCACTGCTGCAGGTGGGGGCCACCCACTGCTGCAGATGGGGGCCACCCACTGCTGCAGATGGGGGGTCACCCACTGCTGCAGGTGGTGGTCACCCACTGCTGCAGGTGGGGGCCACCCACTGCTGCAGATGGGGGCCACCCACTGCTGCAGATGGGGGTCACCCACTTCTGCAGGTGGTGGTCACCCACTGCTGCAGGTGGGGGCCACCCACTGCTGCAGATGGGGGCCGCCCACTGCTGTAGGTGGTGGTCACCCACTGCTGCAGGTGGTGGCCGCCCACTGCTGCAGGTGGTGGCCGCCCACTGCTGCAGGTGGTGGCCGCCCACTGCTGCAGGTGGTGGCCGCCCACTGCTGCAGGTGGTGGCCGCCCACTGCTGCAGGTGGTGGCCGCCCACTGCTGCAGGTGGTGGCCGCCCACTGCTGCAGGTGGTGGCCGCCCACTGCTGCAGGTGGTGGCCGCCCACTGCTGCAGGTGGTGGCCGCCCACTGCTGCAGGTGGTGGCCGCCCACTGCTGCAGGTGGTGGCCGCCCACTGCTGCAATATTTTCATTAAATCTCTTAAATTCCTGTCTTTGAAAGGTTACATACTGAGATCTGGCATACCATACCTTGTGCTCTCATCTTCTAGAACCTGTAAGCCTGTTTCCCATGCACATGGGTATCCAAGCCTGATGCAATGTAAGTGTACTTCTGTTGTTCTACTGCTCCCTTTCATCAAAATAAGTGGTTCGTAGTTGGTTGAATTCTTGTACCAACCCACAGATCAATAGCACAATGGCATAAATAATGTGAGTCAAATACTGTAGCGGAGGGCCACATGAGACCTCGTGTTGGCCGCATGTGGCCCTCGGGACTCACTCGCTTATTACATTGTGCCTTGAGCACAATTACTACAGTTTTATTTAACAATCCTGCATACTTATTGGAATATTAGTGTTTTTGTGTATTGAGTCCAGTTAAGACATAGTTATTTTACGGTAAGCATAGAATACTATCAACACTGACTAACGTTTCTGATGTCCTCATTAAGACTCAACATGCGACAAGCACAAAGTCTTGAACGTTCAGCAGCTATTTTTAAGAAAATAATAACCCTCATGGGCCGCTGTATCACAGTGTACTAAATTGTACTAAATTCCCTTTTTTTTTTTGCAGGGAAATTCCTGCGTGGGCCCTAAGCCTCTGGCTGGCCCACTAAGTGTTACTTGTTTCTATTTTACTTAGGCGGAGTGTGAGTATTTATGACTTGTATGGTCGCTTCAGTAAGATTTGGTCCAATGTGTTTAGCAACTTCTTCTGCTCTGTTGAATCTAAGTTGAAATCTTATTGGGTATGTAACTGTGCACTGTTTTAGATAATGTTCCAGCAGACTGTCGGGTATTTCTCCAGAGTGCTGGCATTTCCTCTCATCTTCTAGAACCTGTAAGCCTGTTTCCCATGCACATGGGTATCCAAGCCTGATGCAATGTAAGTGTACTTCTGTTGTTCTACTGCTCCCTTTCATCAAAATAAGTGGTTCGTAGTTGGTTGAATTCTTGTACCAACCCACAGATCCTGAAGTGGCAACTGCTGTGTTGTGGTCACTGTAAATCATCTGCATTGTTTTATTTCTAATTACTTTCTTAATATGTGATAGACTCTGTGGTATATAAATGTCTACATTTCTCCGCATAGTTGCAAGTTTTGCAGCTTCGTCTGCAATTTTATTTCCTATTATTCCCATCAGGTCTTTCTATGGGCTGCAGAAAATAATATGGTGTTTAACGAGGATAAGTTCCAGCTCATGCGCTACGGAAAAATTGAAAATATAAAAACAGAAACCACGTACAAAACTCAGGCAAATCATAACATAGAACGAAAAGGCAATGTAAAGGATCTGGGTGTACTCATGTCGGAAGACCTTACCTTTAAAGAACACAATAAAGTAGCCGTCACAACTGCAAGAAAAATGACAGGTTGGATAATAAGAACTTTCCACACTAGAGATGCTATACCGATGATGATACTTTTCAAAACGCTTGTGCTCTCTAGAGTGGAGTACTGCTGCACAATGACAGCCCCTTTCAAAGCTGGAGAAATTGCTGACCTGGAGAGCGTGCAGAGATCCTTTACTCCTAGAATCCACTCAGTAAAACATCTAAATTACTGGGACCGACTAAAGAGCCTAAATCTGTACTCCCTTGAACGCAGGCGGGAGAGATACATAATAATTTACACGTGGAAAATAATTGAGGGGCTGGTCCCAAACCTGCACACAGAAATAACATCACATGAGACCAGGAGGCATGGCAGGATGTGCAGAATACCCCCGTTGAAAAGCAGAGGTGCAACAGGTACTCTGAGAGAGAACTCTATCAACAACAGAGGCCCGAGACTGTTCAACACGCTTCCGCTACACATAAGGGGCATAACTGACCAACCCCTCACAGTGTTCAAGAGAGAACTGGATAAGCACCTCCAAAGGATACCTGATCAACCAGGCTGTGACTCATACGTCAGGCTGCGAGCAGCCGCGTCTAACAGCCTGGTTGATCAGTCCAGCAACCAGGAGGCCTGGTCGACGACCGGGCCGCGGGGACACTAAGCCCCGGAAGCACCTCAAGGTAACCTCAAGGTAAGGTAACATGACTTAGCACCCCAGTTGATAAATACCCGACGGCCTTGACGTTTGAGTGTTTGCATTAATGATATGACATTTGTTATCAGATGGATGTTGTCATGTATGTGTTCTTGTTGCAAGGGTTCAATGGCAGTTCTCAAATCTGTATGTATGATAACATGTTGTCAGTGTTCAGCAAGAGCATGTTCCAAAGCCTTTTGAATGGCTAGCATCTCTGTTTGTAAAGTTGAACACCCGTTTGAGAGCCTCCAACTATTTAAAGAGTTCCTTGCCTTAACTGCAGCTCCGGTTTCTTGTCCCTGCTCGTCTACTGATCCATCTGTGAAGTATGTGAAGCTGTCAGATACCAAGTTTGCTTCTATTTGCCTCTATGCAATATTACGTAGCAGATGAGGATTAGTCTGGTTCTTTTTCCCTCAAGAACCATCATCTTAAGGTCTGCTGGCAGCGATTCGCAAGGGGATTGCATTACAAAGTCTGCATGTATTTTGTCGATACCCCTCTCAGTGATTGTGTTTGTTATATCGAATGTACTGATGGTGTTGTTACGGTGCTCTCTCCTGTATCTTTCGTTTGCCTGCTTTAAGAGTCATATCAGCTCTCCCTACTGATTCTCTGAGGTTCAGGGAGTCTATTGATATATGTGGCGACCAGACCGGCTGCCAGTTAAGGGAAGGAAGTTACATTATAAGTTGTAAGTAATGAGAAATTGGCGCCCTGATATAAAATGAAAGAGTATCCCCTAATGCAGATATGACCTTTTGGAAGGGACACTAGCCGATCGCGGATTGGCCGACTTAGGTCGCGGGCGACCAATCAGGGCCCGTTGTGACGTCACCGAGTGCCCCGGGCGGCGCCAACGTCAGAGTTGACCTGACCTTGTAAGCGAGAGGACGCACCTCGGTCAGCTCTCAAGGATTTGAGGCTATACAAGCCTTTCTTAGTGGATTAGTGCAGGCTATCGCAGCCCATCTCACGTATTGGAGACTCCCGCGCTTCTGGGAAGCAAAAAGGAACCAAGTTTATTGAGCAAAAGAGTGCCAAACTTGGAAAATATTCGGCGACGACGCTGGGCGGCGACGCTGGACGTTGAGGGCCTGAAAAGGTGTGGCGGGCAAGCCTAGCTGTGACCGGGTCACATCCACTGAGGGTTTTGGAAGGACGACACCGTGCCTAGGACAAGGAGCAACGCCTTGTGGAAGGGGCGAGTGTGGGAAAATAGTGATTAGCTCAGCGCCTATCGATGAACCAGGATTGGGGTAGCTGAATCTCAGGGATTGGAACGGCGACGACGCGAAGGCTCCACGACACCTGAGGACCTGTGGAACGTTCCTGGATCGTCGAGGATCGACTGAGGAAGCGTGGGAACCTCACACCATCGAGGGACAGGCGTCGTGAGCCAGGAATGTAAGGTAGATCATTTTCCCTCCCATTATTCCTTGTGTGAGTAGGCTAGTTAGGCCACAATATTTACTTATGTATGTGGCAATAGGACATTAATTCTTTAGTATTAGATTAGGCTGCAAGGCAGCTTGTGTCCAGGACTGTCAGAGGGGACAGTGTGTATGGATGGCAGGACAGTGAAGAAGAGGCGCCGACGTGGTGAAGAGGCCCTCCTGTGAGAGTGTGGGACTCCTGTCTTTCTGCTCAGTTGGAGGAGTGTTGGAGGTCGTGGAAGAAGAGGCTGACGATCTCCAGACTTATTATCCTTATTTTCATATTCATGTATTACTTGTGATTGTATGTGTGTTCACGTAATTTGCGTCAGTAAATTCACACATTTTATCACTGTGTTTATGTGTGCCTCCATTTATAATATTTCTCTATGAGCATCCACGTAGGTTATCATAGTACCACCTAGGGAACACTACGTTCTCTATAGAAGTTCTTATTGCCTGGAGAGTGGTAAAGACAGCACGGACCTATATAAAAGTGTACCCTTAGCCATCCGATCAGTATCAGTGCCTGAATGGTGGCAACTATTAACGTAGTGGCTAGAGAGAGGTAAAGCCACACAGAACTTCCTGGGAGAGTACCCTGGGCCAACAGTCTAGTAGCAGATCTATGGGAGTAGCAATCTTCTGGCTACAAACAATATATAATACACCCACTGAACTGCATTGCTGGGGTGCAGATATAATAACCCAGCTGGCGACCTTGTTAAGAAGAAGATAGAGAAGACCGGCGGGAAAGGACTTCCTACAAACTTTTTGTCTGGCAGGCAAGATTCAGGGAGGTTATTGTTATAAGGTAAGCCTGAGTCTTCCTTCACTCCTCCACGGGTCTAAGCCGGAACTGTTAACAGCAGTTTCCCCGTGTTTGACTGAAGGGCTTCTAGGGTGAATCAGTGGCACCCCTTTTGTGGTGGAAGCAAAGACCTGCGGAGGTGGGCATTGTTGGTCCTCTCCTGTGTGACCAAGGAGACTCCGGTGAATCCCGGGAGTCGGAGGGGCTGATTATTCGGCCTTTTGAGCCCCTAGCAGCTGAGTGCTAGCAGAGCCCCGGCCCACCCCCCACGTGACAGAGAACTGGCGACCTTGCCAGGATTCGAACCCTGGTAGCCAAGAACTGGGAACTTCGCCAGGAAGCGTGGATCAAGCTACAGTGTGGCCCAAATTTCAAGACAAGTGTTGCCAGGGTACTAATGCAGTGTGGCCAGTGAATTCAGTGGTACTGTTACTCATCCAGCTAAGGGACTGAAGCGGTGGAATTAGTGCCTACTAACTTGTCTGTGCTGTCGTGTATGCTCAATGGTATAGAGATGGAGGAGGGCAAAGTAAAGAAATTTATTGACACAAAGGACGAGAGAATTTTGGAAGAGTGTACCAAGGCCCAGCTCCAACAAGTGGCAAACCACTTTGGGATCAGGTTGTGGACGACTAAGGTAGCGGAGCGAAGGAGAGAGATTATGGCACAGCTCACAGCTCGAGAGGAGGCGACGGGAGAGGATCCATCTCAAGAGGAGCCGTCCCGAGGAGAGCCGTCGCATGGTGAACCGTCCCGACTAGAGCCACCCCAAGCGCCTACCAGTGTGGAGGGTGAACATGAACATGAACACAGTGAACATGGGAGCAGTGGAAGGTCCAGCTGTAGTAAGAGGAGCCTGCAACTGGAAATAATGAAGATGCAACTGGAAGCCCAGCTGCGACGAGAGGAGACAGAAGCACGGCTGCAGCTGCAGCGAGAGGAACGTGCAGCTGAGCTGCGGCGAGAAACTCGGCTGCAGCGAGAAGGAGAGAGACAACTGCGACTGGAGGAGATAAAGGCAAAGAAAGAAGTCGAATTGCGTCGCGTTGAACGTGGTCTGCCCTCACTACCTGCACGGCGAGATGACCTCAAGGTAAGGGAACGTGACTTACCTACGTTCGAACCACAAGAAGTTGAGGCGTTCTTCGAACACTTTGAACGGATAGCAACTCTGAAGGAGTGGCCGGAAGATGATTGGGCTGCTCTGATCCAGGGCAGGTTGACTGGTGAGGCCCGGGAAGCCTACAACGTGCTGGACCTAGAGGAGTGTACTAGTTACGACGCGATTAAGAATGCGGTGCTCCACTCATTCCGACTGACTCCGGAGATGTACCAGAAGCGGTTCAGAGAGTGTACGAGGGCGTCGGAAAGACTTACGCCGAGACCGCCAGGGATATGGAACGAAAATTCCTACGATGGTTGAAGGCGGAGGAAGTGGAGTCGGCGGATGATATCAAACGACTGATAGTGATGGCGAGGTTTATGTCAGTGCTCCATCCTGAGTTTCGAGTAAGGGTGAGAGAAGCAGGTATTAAGGACCTGAAGGCTGCAGCGGACCGAGCCGACATGCTGGAGGAGGCACTACATCTCAGGAGGGAGGGGCCGCCCAGACACTCGCCTTACCCCAGGTCGGGAAGGAACTTTAGGAGTTCAGGAGGAGCGAGGACGGGTGGGGACTCTCCCAAGAGTAGTGTACCCAATGAGGTAACCCAGTTCAAGAGCTCAAGGGACGCGGGGAGGAAGCCCCAAGCTGTGAGCAGTGGACCTAGCTCGAGAGCAGGTGCGGCAGTCCCGGACACGACGACAAGGAGTCCAAGGAGGACCCAGGGGACGTCTGCAAGTGGTACCGCCAGAGGGACTGGCGAGTGCCCGCCCAGGGGAGGCAGCCGATGCTTCAACTGTGGTGTGAGAGGACATTATGCCCGCGAGTGTGAGGAGCACCAAAGGAATATGGGACAAATGTTGGAAGAGGAGAGAGTATTTGTTCACACCCTATATTATAGTGGACCCAACATGAATAGTTGGGAAATGAAGTTGGGTGAACATCCCTTCGTTTTCGGGGCCAACGTGAAGTTTGGAAAGTCAGACCCAGTGGGGGTTGCCGTTCTTCGAGATACGGGTGCTGACATAAGTATGGTAACCAGGAGTATTCTCCCCATGGAATTCAATGATTCACCTGTGGGAGTGGTGAGGATACGCAGTGTGGGGGAGGAATACAGGTTGCCACTTCACGAAGTACAGCTGATTGCCGACTGCGGAGTCGAGAATGCTATAGTAGCTGTAGCCCCTAAGTTACCCCTAGAGCACGTACAGATGGTGCTGGGTAATGACCTCGGAGGAGGCAGGATACAACCCGATTGGGCCAGGAGTGCCTATGTTGCAAGCAGCGGTACAACCCTGCCAGGTGAGGTATCGGTCGTTCCAGATGATAGTGAGGAAGCCGACTTCGCCAGGGGAAACGTCGCCAGAGACGACGACAACGAGGGCGAGAGTGCAGAGAGGTCGTCGGAGGTCGTGGAAAACCCCGACGGGGACCTCCGACTAAGCCTGATGATGCGTGTGGAGGAGTGGCGAGGAGCAGCTGTACAAACGCCTGGGGCGGTGAAGAGGCTGCAGACCGCACTCCCTCCACACAGAAACGTGAATAAAGTAAGCTCAGTGGATGAGCGAACGGCAGTGAGGGGCAGAGTGGAGGATCCACGACGCAGTGCACCCTATGCCAGCCAGATGAATAGTGGTAGGTGCAAGATGAACCACCGTGGTGAGGTGAGCCACAGGGAGGTGGATGAGCCCAACCACGAACCGAAGAAGACGTCTGCAGGGAAGAGAATCTCATGGAGGAGTGAAGATGTTCGTCGGGAACGAAGGAGCGAATGGTATAGGAAAGGCAATACGAAGAAAGCAGGGAATAGGTACACCCAGGGTAGGCGCCAGCCTAACCAGAGGGGCATTGGGCCATCGCAAAAGCCTAGTGTGGAAGAGAGGAAGCTGCTGGATGGAGTACAGGTGACAAGTGCCACTGTGAGGAGACAACGCACCTATGGGAGAAGAGGAACCGAGAAGAGAGAAGATTGGCGAAGAGGAGATCATGAGAGGAAACGTGGAGTACCTGTAGGACGCAGTGGAAGTGCAAGACTATCTCGGAGTGCACGACGCGGTGGAGGCACTGCATGCACTGAATCTTACAGTGGTAACGAGCCGTGGGAGTACACTCGTGGCCACGGAGAGAGGATTTCTAGTAGGTGTTCAGGGAACACCCATCACACCCGGTCCTATGCGAGGTGGAGATATAATGAGGCAAGTGACTGGCAAGGTGGTACGAGCCACGTCACCAACTGGAGGAGTGACACTTCAGGAACGGAGGGAGCAAGAGTATAGGTTGCCCTCTTGAGTGCTGCTCTTCCGATATGACTCTTATTTTAAGGGGAGGGGTATGTTACAGTGCCCTCTCCTGTCTCTTTCGTTTGCCTGCTTTAAGAGTCATATCAGCTCTCCCTTCTGATTCTCTGAGGTTCAGGGAGTCTATTGATATATGTGGCGACCAGACCGGCTGCCAGTTAAGGGAAGGAAGTTACATTATAAGTTGTAAGTAAGGGGAAATTGGCGCCCTGATATAAAATGAAAGAGTATCCCCTAATGCATATATGACCTTTTGGAAGGGACACTAGCCGATCGCGGATTGGCCGACTTAGGTCGCGGGCGACCAATCAGGGCCCGCCGTGACGTCACAGAGTGCCCCGGGCGGCGCCAACGTCAGAGTTGACCTGACCTTGGAAGCGAGAGGACGCACCTCGGTCAGCTCTCAAGGATTTGAGGCTATACAAGCCTTTCTTAGTGGATTAGTGCAGGCTATCGCAGCCCATCTCACGTATTGGAGACCCCGCGCTTCTGGGAAGCAAAAAGGAACCAAGTTTATTGAGCAAAAGAGTTTGGCAAACTTGGAAAATATTCGGTGACGACGCTGGACGTTGAGGGCCTGAAAAGGTGTGGCGGGCAAGCCTAGCTGTGACCGGGTCACATCCACTGAGGGTTTTGGAAGGACGACACCGTGCCTAGGACAAGGAGCAACGCCTTGTGGAAGGGGCGAGTGTGGGAAAATAGTGATTAGCTCAGCGCCTATCGATGAACCAGGATTGGGGTAGCTGAATCTCAGGGATTGGAACGGCGACGACGCGAAGGCTCCACGACACCTGAGGACCTGTGGAACGTTCCTGGATCGTCGAGGATCGACTCAGGAAGCGTGGGAACCTCACACCATCGAGGGACAGGCGTCGTGAGCCAGGAATGTAAGGTAGATCATTTTCCCTCCCATTATCCCTTGTGTGAGTAGGCTAGTTAGGCCACAATATTTACTTATGTATGTGGCAATAGGACATTAATTCTTTAGTAGTAGAATAGGCTGCAAGGCAGCTTGTGTCCAGGACTGTCAGAGGGGACAGTGTGTATGGATGGCAGGACAGTGAAGAAGAGACGCCGACGTGGTGAAGAGGCCCTCCTGTGAGAGAGTGTGGGACTCCTGTCTTTCTGCCCAGTTGGAGGAGTGTTGGAGGTCGTGGAAGAAGAGGCTGACGATCTCCAGACTTATTATCCTTATTTTCATATTCATGTATTACTTGTGATTGTATGTGTGTTCATGTAATTTGCGTCAGTAAATTCACACATTTTATCACTGTGTTTAAGTGTGCCTCCTTTTATAATATTTCTCTATGAGCATACACGTAGGTTATCATAGTACCACCTAGGGAACACTACGTTCTCTATAGAAGTTCTTATTGCCTGGAGAGTGGTAAAGACAGCACGGACCTATATAAAAGTGCACCCTTAGCCATCTGATCAGTATCAGTGCCTGAATGGTGGCAACTATTAACGTAGTGGCTAGAGAGAGGTAAAGCCACACAGAACTTCCTGGGAGAGTACCCTGGGCCAACAGTCTAGTAGCAGATCTATGGGAGTAGCAATCTTCTGGCTACAAACAATATATAATACACCCACTGAACTGCTTTGCTGGGGTGCAGATATAATAACCCAGCTGGCGACCTTGTTAAGAAGAAGATAGAGAAGACCGGCGGGAAAGGACTTCCTACAACCTTTTTGTCTGGCAAGCAAGATTCAGGGAGGTTATTGTTATAAGGTAAGCCTGAGTCTTCCTTCACTCCTCCACGGATCTAGGCCGGAACTGTTAACAGCAGTTTCCCCGTGTTTGACTGAAGGGCTTCTAGGGTGAATCAGTGGCACCCCTTTTGTGATGGAAGCAAAGACCTGCGGAGGTGGGCATTGTTGGTCCTCTCCTGTGTGACCAAGGAGACTCCGGTGAATCCCGGGAGTCGGAGGGGCTGATTATTCGGCCTTTTGAGCCCCTTGCAGCTGAGTGCTAGTAGAGCCCCGGCCCACCCCCCACTTGACAGTGTTTATTGCACAGTGGGTCCATCTGATGCTATTACAGGCTCTTCTGTCTCGAGTTGGTGCTCCAGTTATTATATCTTTAAGTGAACTGATTCTAGGTCTTGTCAATATCTTGGTCAGTATGCATGCAACAATCCCTTTGACCCTTATTTCAATCGACATTAGCTTGGTTTCCAGTCTTAGGTTCAGTATTTTAGTCCATCTGGGAGCCCCTGTTGTGACTCGCATTGCATCATTTTGAATAACCTCAACGTTTGCCCACTGGCCAGGAGAAAGAGTGAGTTAGGCAGGCGCTGAATAATCAATTAGAGAACGAACAGCGTGTATGTAAAACATTCTTAACACTTTGTATCCTGCTCCTAGACGAGGCCCTGTGATTGCTCTCATTATATTAAGTCGTCATTTTGCTTCTTTGAGATATTGAATTTGCTTGTTGAATGTCATTTTAGAATCTATCCACACTCCGAGATATTGATATTGCGTAACCCACTGAAGGTTAATGTCTTGAATGCGTAGGTGCCTGTCTGGAGAGTTGTCACATAGTCTCATTACCTTAGACTTCTGTGCAGATAGTTTTAGCCCAAAAATGCTGCATTCTGCTGTTACTTTATCTAACGCCCCTTGTGCTTTATTTAAAAGTGAAGGACCTGTGACTACTAATGCTATATTATCAGCATAGCTTAGCAATGTAACCCTTTCTACAAATTTCATGGTAACGGGGCTTTCCATAAGGATATTAAAAAGATTATAGGACTGAGGACTCCTCTTTGTGGAGTCCCATTCTCATGCAAGTGGTAGTCTGACACTTGTCCTTGGAACTTTACTCTGGCATACCTGTGACAAAGGTAATCTTGAATCCACGCTAGCATATTTCCTTTTATTCCTTTTTTAACTAAAGTGTATAAAATTGCTTGCGGGCTTGCAAGTTTGAAAGCTTTTTCTAGATCAAGGAAGATCACTGTAGTTGGACCTGAGTTAACTGTTCCTAGTAATGTAGCTATGCAGTTTGCAGTACCTACTCATCTAGTGAAGTCAAATATGTGTTTATGCAGGTCTCCAGTCTTCCACAGTAGCCTATTTAAAACCATCCGTTCTGCAGTTTTACTAATATATGATGGTAATGAAATGGGTCTGTAATTGCCAGGTTCTTTCGGCTTAGGAATTGGAATGATGTCTGCTTTCTTCAAAGAGATTGGCAGTTTGCCTTGCTGCCAAGATGCATTGACAACGTCCATTATTCCTTGTTCTCCAGCAGGACCTGCATGTACGATCATTGTGTATGTAATGTTATCAACACCTGGTGCAGTGTCTTTGCCACCAGTTTTTGGCTCTGATTAGTTCTTGTTTGGTGAGAGGACAGTCACATTCATCATCTGTAGCTATGCCCTCATGAATGACTGACATGAGGGCATAGTTTTAATTGTTCTTGCTGCCCTCTCTTGTTTTAATTGTTCTTGCTGCCCTCTGATCATTGCAGGAAGCTCATATGAAGCTGTTCTTTCTGCAAATTGGAGAGCAAGTCTCCCAGCCTCCTGCAATGATTGAATACATGCCTGTGGTCGGTCTGGTCGACCTGATATAGTTTTAATCTGACCACATATTTTGCCAAGACTACTATGTTCATTTAGAGTGTGACACGATTCAAACCATCTTGCCTCCTTTATATCTCTAGAAACTCCTCTTGCTTCAGACATCACCGCTCTTAGTAGAGTTCTTCCTTCTGGTGTGGGGTTTCTCTTAGACGTTTTCTGAAGATGGTGACTGTGGTTTTATTCTTCAAATTTATTACTATAGAACCAAAGGTCTTTCTTTTTGTGTTTCCTGGGAAAATGATTGAAATAGCTTTGTTTGCAACAGCTGCAATGGCTTCCCGGAGATTGGTCTCGTGTACGTTCAAATCCTCAGGTGGCATGCATGTTGCATACCATTTTTCAAGTTCCTCTTGGTATATATTCCAATTGGCCTTTCTTAAATTCCACCTAGGTTGTGCAGGTGGTGTAGGAGGTCGTTCTATGTTTAGTGTTGTGACAGTAGCAGTAGCATAGTGGTCACTGGTGATCACCGGGTCTGCTTCCCACTTCGCCTGTTGCTTGAGTGCTGTTGAGATTAATGTAAGATCAAGGGAACCTCTTTAAATGTGAGTGGGTTCCCCAGTGTTGTGAAGTGTAATCTCAGGTACTTCTCGCAGAGCTGCAGCTAAATGGCGCCCATCTGCATTGGCTGGCCCAGTCGCACCTAACTCTTGATGATGAGCATTAAAATCCCCAGCAATAATTACATTTTCCTGCGTGGAAGGCCATCTGTGAGGTGAAATACAAGTTGATTTTGAACACAAAGGAAAAGAGTCGCACGATAATTTTCACGATAATTTAAGATAAGATAATTTTCTTCAACGGAGCCTGATAGCTGAATAGACAGCGCTCGGGATTCGTAGTCCTAAGGTTCCGGGTTCGATCCCCCGGTGGAGGCGGAAACAAATGGGCAAAGTTTCTTTCATCCTCATGCCCCTGTTTACCTAGCAGTAAATAGATAACTGGGAGTTAGACAGCTGCTACAGGCTGCTTCCTGGGGGTGTGCAACGAAAACCCCGCGCCCCTTGTCGAGGACCGGGCTGCGGGACGCTAAGCCCCGAAATCATCTCAAGATAACGAGAAATAACCAAAGTACAATGTTATTGTTTTGAGTTAAAAGTTTTCGTGTTTTATGTTAGTACATTTCAACAGTACCATTTTGAGTTAAAAATATATAAGAGCAGGGGCCGGATTAGGTCACGGGCTGTAGGGACTGGAACCCAGGGGCCTCCGCCGGTAGAATAGTTGTAATTTGTATATCATGATGGTAAACAAGAACATAATCCTCAACAGTATGGCAACTGCCTTGGGATACTGAACTACTTGTTGAGTGTGATTCTTTTCTTAGTTCTCATTTAAGAAAATATGGTTATCTAGGATGAGGAAAACTTTCATATCTATCTTCAACAATATGTCAGAAGTCATAGAGATTATAGGAAAGTCAATTTTAAATCACTGTAGTAAATTTTATAACCACTTCCACGGTACAGCACAGTATCGTGGAAGTTAAATACTTTCTGTAAGAGTTGATTCATGGAAGTTAAACACTTTTCTGTAAGAACTAATTCACACATTATCACAGTGATCAGCTAACTGTAGTTTTCGTTATGTTGGAATATCAGATAATAACCTTGTTGAACGTTTTCTCACTTTCATTCCCACTGCAAGACACACTGCAGAAGCTCTTTCCAACATTATCTTGAATTTTTTTAAAGAAATTGGAATTGAAGTAGCAAGTCAAAGAGGACAGTCTTACGACAACACATTAAACATGCCAAGGTGCTACATGGGGCTTCAAGCTCATATTATGAATATCAATCCTCTTGTATATTATATTCCCTGTGATGCACATTTCATTAATTTGGTAGGCTTAAGTGCTGTGGAAGGCTTCACTGAGGCAGCTTCATTACTTGGTCTTATACAAAGCTTTCACAATCACTTCTCTAGTTCAACTCAACGTTGATTAGTAATGAATTAGTGCCTTAAAGCTGAAAATGGAAGTGATTCTACATTGGTAGTTGATTAAGCATCAGATGGTTCACAAGGACCGAGGCTACAAATGCATTCAATAAATGCCACAGCTCTTTTCGAGAAATTTTGAAGTTAATCTCAGAAGTTGGATGTCAGAAGCTGCTACAAGTTATGAAGGAAACATTATACACGAACAGCTCTCACAGTTCAAAATGGTTGTCTTGCTGGACTTCCGGGCTATCACACTAGAGATGTTCAATCAAGTCAGCAAATCAACGCAACATGAAACAATGGAGCTTCAATCAGCTATGAAACATTTTATACCTCTACCGGATATTTTTTACATCACTGCGGGACCAGTTTGAAAATAAAGCAAAAAAAAAGTAGAAAGTAAGGAATACTGTAACAAAAATAAACGTTCGTTACAGTAATGAAAACGATGTTTTGGAGAACTTTATTTCCATTGAAATACACAGAGGAAATGTTTGAACAGTAATTATTATTAACATTGAATAAATTAATTAAAATGTCTTTAACTTTGTTTTCCATTTGAAAATATTACTTGGGGCCATCTCAGTACCTGTTGTCCACGGGCTTCACAGTACTGGCAGCCCAGGGGCCTCACAGTACCTATAGCCTAGGGGGCCCGCACAGTACCTATAGCCTAGGGGCCTCACAGAACTTGTAGCCCAGGGGCCTCGCAGTACCTATAACCTAGAAGGCGCTCACAGTACCTATAGACTAGGGGCCCTCACAGTACCTGTAGCCTACGGGCCTCACAGTACCTATAGCCTAGGGGGCCTCACAGTACCTGTAGCCTACGGGCCTCACAGTACCTATAGCCTAGGGGGCCTCACAGTACCTATAGCCTAGGGGGCCTCACAGTACCTGTAGACTAGGGGACTCACAGTACCTATAGCCTAGTGGGCCTCACAGTACCTATAGCCTACGGGCCTCACAGAACCTATAGCCTAGGGGGCCTCACAGTACCTGTAGACTAGGGGACTCACAGTACCTATAGCCTAGGGGGCCTCACAGTACCCGTAGACTAGGGGCTTCACAGTACTACCTGTAGCCTAGGAGGCCTTACATTACCTATAGCCTAGGGGCCTCACAGTACCTGTAGACTAGGGAGGGCCCGCACAATACTACCTGTAGCCCAGGGGCCCTTACAGTACCTGTAGCCCAGGGGTCCTTACAGTCCCTCTAGCCTAGGGCCCTTACAGTACATGTAGCCCAGGCGCCCTTACAGTCCCTATAGCCTAGGGGCCTTACAGTACATGTAGCCCAGGGGCCATTAGAGTACCTGAAGATCAGGGGCCTTACACTACCTGTACACCAGGGGTCTTACAGTACCTGTAGCCTAGGGGGCCCTTACAGTACCTGAAGCCCAGGGGCCTCACAGTACCTGTAGCTCAGGAGCCTTATAGTACCTGTAGCCCAGGGGCCTTACAATACCTGTAGCCTAGGGGGTCTCACAGTACCTGTAGCCTAGGGGGCCTCACAGAACCTGTAGCTTAGGGGGCCTCACAGTACCTGTAGCCTAGGGGCCCTCACAGTACCTGTAGCCTACGGGCCTCACAGTACCTATAGCCTAGGGGGCCTCACAGTACCTGTAGCCTACGGGCCTCACAGTACCTATAGCCTAGGGGGCCTCACAGTACCTGTAGACTAGGGGACTCACAGTACCTATAGCCTAGTGGGCCTCACAGTACCTGTAGCCTACGGGCCTCACAGTACCTATAGCCTAGGGGGCCTCACAGTACCTGTAGACTAGGGGACTCACAGTACCTATAGCCTAGGGAGCCTCACAGTACCCGTAGACTAGGGGCTTCACAGTACTACCTGTAGCCTAGGAGGCCTTACATTACCTATAGCCTAGGGGCCTCACAGTACCTGTAGACTAGGGGGGGCCCGCACAATACTACCTGTAGCCCAGGGGCCCTTACAGTACCTGTAGCCCAGGGGTCCATACAGTCCCTCTAGCCTAGGGGCCTTACAGTACCTGTAGCCCAGGCGCCCTTACAGTCCCTATAGACTAGGGGCCTTACAGTACCTGTAGCCCAGGGGCCATTAGAGTACCTGAAGATCAGGGGCCTTACACTACCTGTACACCAGGGGTCTTACAGTACCTGTAGCCTAGGGGGCCCTTACAGTACCTGTAGCCCAGGGGCCTCACAGTACCTGTAGCTCAGGAGCCTTATAGTACCTGTAGCCCAGGGGCCTTACATTACCTGTAGCCTAGGGGGTCTCACAGTACCTGAAGCCTAGGGGGCCTCACAGAACCTGTAGCTTAGGGGGGCCTCACAGTACCTGTAGCCTAGGGGGCCTCACAGAACCTATAGCCTAGGGGGTCTCACAGTACCTATAGCCTAGGGGGCCTCACAGTACATGTAGCCCAGGGGCCCTCACAGTACCTATAGCATAGGGGGCCTCACAGTACCTGTAGCCTAGGGGGGCCTTACAGTATCTATAGCCCAGGGGGCCTCACAGTACCTGTAGCCCAGGAGCCGCACAGTACCAGTAGCCCAGGGGACCTCAGAGTAACTGTAGCCCAGGGGCCTCGCAGTACCTGCAGCCTAGAGGGCCTTACAGTACCTGTAGCCAGGGGGCCTTACAGTACCTATAGCCAGAGGGCCTAACAGTAATTGTAGTCTAGGGGGCCTCACAGTACCTGTAGCCCAGGAGCCTCACAGTACCTGTAGCCAGGGGGCCCTCACAGTACCTGTAGATTAGGGACATTACAGTGCCTGTAGCCCAGGGGGCCTCAAAACACCTGTAGCCTAGAGGGCCTTATAGTACCAGTAGCCTAGTGGACCTCACAGTACCTGTAGCCTAGGGGGACTTACAGTACCTGTTGCTCAGGGGTCTTATAGTACCTGTAGCCTAGGGGGCCCTCACAGTACCTGTAGCCTAGGGGGTCTCACAGTACCTGTAGCCTAGGGGTCTCACAGTACCTGTAGCCTATGGTGCCCTCAAAGTACCTGTAGGCTAGAGGCCATACAGTACCTGTAGGCTAGAGGCCATACAGTACCTGTAGCCTAGTAGGCCCCTCACAGTACCTGTAGCCTAGGGAGCCTCACAGTACCTGTAGCCTTGGGGGAATCACAGTACTTGTAGCATATGGGGCCCTCACAGTGCCTGTAGCCTAGGGGGGCCTCACAGTACCTGTATCCTAGGGGCCTTATAGTACCTGTAGTCTAGGGGCCAGACAGTACCTGTAGCCAAGGGGCCTCACAGTACCTGTAGCCAAGGGGCCACATAGTACCTGTATCCTAGGGGGGCTCACAGTACCTCTATCCCAGGGGCCTCACAATACCTGTAGCCTAGGGGGCCCTTACAGTACCTGTAGCCTAGGGGGCCTCAGAGTACCTGTAGTCTAGGGGCCTTATAGTACCTGTAGCCTAGGTGGCTCACAGTACCTGTATCCCAGGGGCCTCACAATACCTGTAGCCTAGGGTAACCTAGTCAGTAAAACACCTAAACTATTGGGACCGACTAAAGAGCCTAAATCTGTACTCTCTTGAACGCAGGCGGGAGAGATACATAATAATTTACACTTGGAAAATATTAGAGGGGCTGGTCCCAAACCTGTCCACAGAAATAACATCACATGAGACCAGAAGACATGGCAGGATGTGCAGAATACCCCCGTTGAAAAGCAGAGGTGCAACAGGTACTCTGAGAGAGAACTCTATCAACATCAGAGGCCCGAGACTGTTCAACACGCTTCCGCTACACATAAGGGGCATAACTGGCCAACCCCTCACAGTGTTCAAGAGAGAACTGGATAAGCACCTCCAAAGGATACCTGATCAACCAGGCTGTGACTCATACGTCAGGCTGCGAGCAGCCGCGTCCAACAGCCTGGTTGATCAGTCCGGCAACCAGGAGGCCTGGTCGACGACCGGGCCGCGGGGACGCTGAGCCCCGGAAGCACCTCAAGGTAACCTCAAGGTAGGGGGGCCTCACAGTACCTGTAGCCTAGGGGGCCTCACAGTACATGGATCCTAGGAGGCATTACAGCACCTATAGCCTAGGGGGCCTCACAGTACCTGTAGCCTAGGGAGCTTTCACAATACCTGTACCCTAGGGGCCGTACAGTACCTGTAGCTAGAGGGACTTACAGTACCTGTAGCTTAGAGGGCCCTTACAGTACCTGTAGCCTAGGGGGCGTCACAGTTCCTGTAGCCTAGGGGGCCCTCACATTACTTGTAGCCCGGGGGCCTCACATTTCCTGTAGCAAGGGGGCCTCTCAGTACCTGTAGCCTAGGGGCCTCACAGTATCTGTAGCCTAGGTGACCTCACAGTACCTGTACCCTAGGGGGCCCTCACAGTACCTGTAGCCAGAGGACCTTACAGTACCTGTAGTCTAGGGGGCCATACAGTACCTGTAGCCCAGGGGCCTCACAGTACCTGTAGCCAGGGGGCCCTCACAGTACCTGTAGATTAGGGAAATTACAGTACCTGTAGCCCAGGGAGCCTCACAATACCAGTAGCCCAGGGGCTTTACAGTACCTGTAGCCTAGGGGGCCTTACTGTACCTGTAGCCAAGGGGTCTTATAGTACCTGTAGCCTAGTGGGCCTCACAGTACCTGTAGCCTAGGGGGCCCTTACAGTACCTGTGGCCTAGGGGGCCCTCACAGTACCTATAGCCTAGGGGGACTCACTGTTCCTGTAGCCTAGGGGCCTCACAGTACCTGTAGCTTAAGGGGCCTCACAGCACCTGTAGCCTAGGGGCCTTATAGTACGACCTAGGGGCCATACAGTACCTGTAGTCAAGGGGCCTCGCATTACCTGTAGCCAAGGGGCCACACAGTTCCTGTAGCCTAGGTGGGCTCACAGTACCTGTAGCCCAGGGGCCTCACAATACCTGTAACCTAGGGGGCCTCACAGTACCTGTAGCCTAGGGGGGCCTCACAGTACGTGTATCCTAGGAGGCATTACAGTGCCTATAGCCTAGGGGGCCCTCACAGTACCTGTAGCCTAGGGAGCTTTCACAGTACCTGTACCCTAGGGGTTTTGCAGTACCTGTAGCCTAGGTGGCCTCACACTACCTGTAGCCTATGGGGCCTCACAGTACGTGTATCCTAGGAGGCCTTACAGTACCTGTAGCCTAAGGGAGCCTCACAGTACCTTTACCCTAGGGGCCTCACAGTACCTGTACCCTTGGGCCTTACAGTACCTGTAGCCCAGGGGCCTTTCAGTACCTTTACCCTAGGGGCCTTACAGTACCTGTAGCCTAGGGGGCCTCACATTATCTGTAAATTTGCAGTGTACTCACCAAGTTGTGCTAGCGGGGGTTGAGCTCTGACTCTTTGGTCAATGGGTATGTATACCCTTTGGTCAAGGGGATATTAACTATGCATATGCAAAAGTGTTGTAAGTAATGTAATGAAATGCTTTTCAAGAATGACCATCATCATTTTGTTATAGCAAATTGTTTTAATGAATTTGTAAATTATACTTCTTTGACATGCTTCTGATATATGAGTTCACTTTGAGAGCTCGACTGGCCTTCAATGAATGGTATGACACTGAATTGTAGATACTGGTATTTAATTTTTTTATTCTTCATTATCTATATATAATAAATTCTCACTATTATTTTGTAATATGGTGCTTGAATTCCATTAGGGTTACCTACAGGGATAAATCTTGGCACAATTTATGTATCTACAATCACAGAACGTTGATTGTAGAATGTATTAGCTAAGGTTTTTAAATTCTCAATTATTGATATGACTGATCTAGAAAGATGACTGATCTAGAAAGATGTATATCAATACCTCCAAGATAAATTATTGCCAGACCGTGAGGTCACTCCAGTGCAGCAGTTAATCTTGAATTATCTTAAAAATTATGGAATTATGGAAAGTAGTTCCAGTTGTACAGAAAATTTAGATAATGGTATTTTGTGCACTCCTTTCATCCCTAGGTAATTGACTGAGACCTACCACAGCCACAGAAAACATATTCTACCTTCACCCTAAATGTTAATATCAATCTTCAGTGTTTATTATAGTCGAGGACACTTAATGTATTTATTAATATTTATTTATTTGAATTCATCTAGTTAGGGTAATCTTTATGACAAACTGATGTGAAATAATAAAGGTGTATCTTATATTATTCATAACAGGTGTCATCCAATTCAAGAAAGGACCAAAATGAACGTAGAATTTTACTTATAATGTGTCTATTATTATAATATTAAAGTATAATAATGTAATGATAATAAAATAATAATAACATCTTAGCTGAACCCAGCAAACATTTTCTCATTTTCAAAACATAGTACATATTATTTTTTATCACATTTTAAGTTATATTATTAAAACTTTATTTTTTGAATTTAGAAAAATTATTATAAAACATGAGGCGAAAATAGTTCATATTGTTTTTTATGTGAGATAACTTTTAGAGGAAACGTTTTTGAAACGGTAATGCTAATTATTTAATTATTGGAATACTAATTAGATAATAATCTTTATTGAGATGAGATTGGAGAGAGATAATGAGAAAGAGAGAGTAAGAGAAAAAGTAGCAAACAAGTTGAGCTTACTACAGAAAGCAAGAGTACTTTCCAACAATGAGAGCAACAGCTGACATCCTCTGGACAAGGTGGTTGAGATAGTGCAGAATGACTATTGTAGTTAGAACTAGCCATGTAGTAAAACCATTGGCGCCCTGCCCATGGTTTAAAGTAAGGGGGTCATGAAGACACACGCTGACATAGGCACATCATGTGAGGAGTGAGAGTCATCTGCCAGGTGCCCGAAGCTTCAAAATTTAGTCGGTAAGTTGATCCAGTTATGTTGGTGCACAGAGCCACTGTGGGGAATTTTTCCCACCTATAAATGTAAATAACTGAACAATACATTTATCTAGAAAGTCACACCTATGAGAATTCATCCTCTGTTTAAGTTTATAAAACTAATTATAAATTACTAATGCTTAAATTAAGTTTTAATGTGGATTACTACTCGTAACTGTTGTATTTTATAATTATCACTCTTCCTTCTGCTGGGTCTTGAAGGATGCCGTCTTGAGTGAAAGAGGGCTGTGTCGATCTCTGTCTGGAACTTGTAAGTGCAGGGACTGGGATGTCCACTTCCTGGGGTTCGTGCGGGCTTGACTCTGCTTCAGGAGGCTGGGGTCGTTCTTGCCCTTGATGTGGTGTTTCTTCTCCTGCCACGGAGGTTTTCGGGTTTGGAGTCCCTGTGCCTTCTTTCACCAACTTCGAGGTCAACTGCGAAGCTCACGGTTGCTGCAACAACCAGAGCGCAACTTCATAGTCTCCTGAGACTGGCGGATGCCTACTACTACTACTCTGATATTAAAATTTTAATTTATAATTGGATTATTACTGGGCTGAAGCAACATTTTGTGAAGTCAATCAGATCCACATCACGAAACTATTGAGTACCTGCAATAATTCTTTTTAATCTCGTTAATGAATAAAAGTGTGGAGATTAAACTCAATACCTCATACATAAATCTAATTAATCTATTTAATAATAAATCTGTAACGAACCGAATTTAAATACTCAACTCCCAATATATTAAATTAACTACTGTCACATGAACAAGAGTGGGTATATGGGCAACCCGTCCTCGACTCAAGTCCATTACATCTACAGTCGACCCCACAGACGCATTGATAAATGCTTCACCCACGTACTACAAATCCAAATAATCTCCAACAGAACTTAAACACCTAACATAACCCAACCTATGCCTATATATGCCCAATATGCTAATATATTATAATAATACTTTATATTTGAGAAAATTCCTGTTTTGAATGAACAGCATGTTAAACTTTATGAATGCGTCTGTGGGGTCGACCGCTGGATGGAATGGACTTGAGTTGAGGACGGGTTGTGTGTAAACCGTTTTTCATTCATAAACAGGGGGTTTGGTGGGTGAATGGAATCACTTTTGGGTCTTCGTTTGGAGGACGGACTGGTGTGGGGAGGAGTATCGACGATGTTGTTCTTGAGCAGACACGGTAATCGCAATCTCGACTAACAAGGAGAAGTGTAAAACACACAGTCCTTAATGATTCTTGAACACTTACGCAACAAACGGTTGTTCACAGAAAATATCAACAGCTCGGTTTTCGACCTCTCGCTAAGTATTTGACTCACTTTATTGATCACTACTGTTCATGTTGGTGGGAGGGAAAGAAATCTGAGGTCGGTTTTGAGCATGTGATTCTCAAAATACCAGTAAAGATTTAATAATAAAATTAACTGATTTAATGAAAACAGTGAGAATGTTTACATAAATCTGTATATTTCTTACATTAATTGTACATTGCTGACAGGAGGAGTTCCCAATTGAGACATACACACTGCGATGCTAGCTAAGCCTGGCATGTTCAGAATTTTTCAGGTTTATTGATGACGTTACGTGCTACTATACAATTTAAGGAGTCATCTTACTATATAAGAACACTGTATCACTAACACAATTCACATCGTACATCTAATTAATTTAAATTAATTAATTTATCAAATATTAGTCTGAATTCATTCCTCTAGCAACAGGCTTGTATCCGTATGTTGGTACTTTTGATGTAAAGTGCAATTACATGTTTGTTAACTGTCGAATGGCTCTAGGATCGTATTCAGAGCAGTAAACAAAACATAATTTCAACAAATTACCAGAAAGCTGTAGGATCGGAATTTATTATTAACACTATAAAACCCTACACTGTGGGAATTGTGTAGAAGAATTAAATCGCCTACATTATACAGTCCATTCAATTTTAATGCCAAAGATTTCATATACAGTCCCCTCATTAGAAATAAATAAATAAACAAACATAGCCATATAATCCCACATCCATGACAGGAAGAGGCTTGTGACATTCGACGTGATGACAAGTGCAGTGACAGCTAACCCTTTCACCGTGGAGCAAGGCAGTGATAACTGTGAGTGCTTTACCTTCCAAGCCCAGAGGACAGAAGTCTACAGTGACAGGACAAGTGATATATGTTGGCCCAACTAGTAGAGACAGTGGTCATGTGACTCGGAGTTGGCATAGTTTATCAGTGTAGTCGACTTCTCTCAGGAACTACAGAGGAGAGGTGCGAGAGCCAGTGGAGTGACGCACCCAACACGACGAGTCCAAAACAATTCTGGATGGGTGATCACTTGAAAGCGACTGAAGGATATCCTCGCTGGCCACTAGGGGGTTCGGACGTGTCCACCTGACCTGCCAGTTGTTGCTTTGAGTTGCGAGAGGGAGGGTGCTGTTTGGCGTGTTGGCGCCATGGGGGCCCCCTCCCCCCTGTTGTGCGGGCTTAATCTGTGGGCCTAGAGTTTTCTGGACGTGCTGGCTATCCTGAGGTGGAGCTCGTGCTGTGTGAAATGCTTTGGGTACCTGTGATGGACGTTTATGGCATTGAATTGGTGACTGAGCGCAGGGCAATTATCAAGTTTATGGCGGAGGAGACGTACCGGACGTTTTTACGTTGTTACAAGGGGCGGACCTTACCCCTGCCAGAAGGTGCAGGCACTGTGACTATCTCAAATCGGAGTGGTGCCATCACCTATGTTAGCATTCATGGGGCGCCCTTAGAGTTTCCTGAGGGACTGCTGAATCGTAATTTTGGCCAGTTTTGAGCTGTTCTCAGTGTGCGGTTGCACCTGCTCTCCTCGGGAACGCTTAAGGGGTGTGCGGACGAACATTCGCACCCTAGGAATGCGGCTGCGGTCGGACATTCCATGCTCCGTGAAGCTCCTGGGTTATTACGTTCGGGTGTATTTCGCCCGTCAGCCTCGGACAAGTTATCATTGTGGCCTCTTGGGTCATCAGGCTGCTGGGTTCTCTGCGCCTGCCGTCGCGCCCCTGAACCTCTTCCGTGAGGAGGATTTCCCACTGCTCCCTGTGGAGGAGGATTCCGTAAGTGAGGATGTGGAAGTCCTGTGTGCTGATGCGGCTTCCCCTGTGTCGCCTGGCGTGCCTCCGGATGTTGCGGCCCCTTCTTCGGGAGTTGTAGCGCCGTCGGGTTGCCCTCTTGCTCTGGTCGCTGTCCTAGCTGCTCCTGTAGCCTTTCGGATGGTCTCCGTGATTGGTCGACGTCTTCTTCTTTGTCTCCTGCTGCTGCGCCTGGCCTTGCGCCCTCGCCTTGTGTCACCGTTGTGGTAGATGCTGGGGTGGCAGCGGGGCCTCCTGCTGTGTGTGGCCCGGTTCCCCCTGCGGTTGAAGCTGTTACCATTCTGTGTCTAGAGTCTGTGCGCCCAGCCGCGGACACCAAGCCCGAGGTGGGGCCTGGTGTCCGCGATGGTGCGCAGCCCTGTTCACCCCCCCCCCCCCCCCCCCAGGTGTGCCTCTGAGTGCCCCGTCCTGTGCCGTGCCCCCTAAGAGAAGGCCCGTTCCTTTCGTCTTGGCCTCCGGGAAAGTGTATGACGCTTCAACCACAGTGAGGTTTGATATTATTGATAGCGTGCTATCACGCTCTTGACAACACTAAGTGCTTATGACTACACAAAAACTCATGACAACACTAAGCGCTCCTGACAACTTTATGTGCTCATGACAAGAATAAGTGCTCATGACAACACTAAGCACTCATCACAACACTAAGCTCGCATGACAACACTAAACACTCATGACAACACTAAGCACTCATGACAACACAAAAACCCATGACAACACTAAGCACTCATGACCACACTAAGCACTCATGACCACACTAAGCACTCATGACAACACTAAGCACTCAAGACAACACTAAGAACTCATGACAACACAGAGCACTCATGACAACATTAAGAACACATGGTAACACTAAGCACACATAACAACACTAAGCACTCATGACGACACTAAGCACTCATGACAACATTAGGCGCTCATGACAACATTAGGCGCTCATGACAACACTAAGTGCTCATGACAACACTAAGCGCTCATGGTAACATTATATGCTCATTACAATACTAAGTGCTCATAACAACACTAAGCGCTCATGACAACACTAAGCCCTCAGGACATCACTAAGCACTCATGACAACACTAAGTGCTCATGACAACACTAGGTGCTCATGAAAAAACTAAGCGCTCTTGACAACACTATGAACAAATGACAACACTAAGTGCTAATGCAACACTAACCACCTATGGCAACACTAAGCACTCATAACAACACTAAGCACTCATGACAACACTAAGTGCTCATGACAACACTAAATGTTCATGACAACACTAAGCACTAATGACAACATTAAGCACTAATGACAACACTAAGCAGTCATGACAATACTATGAATACATGACGATACTAATCGCTCACGACAGCTCTAAACGCGCATGACGACACTAAGCACTCAAGAAAACACTAAGCATGCATGACAACACTAATTGTTCATGACAACACTTAATGCTCATGACAACACTAAGTGCTCATGACAACAATAAGTGCTCATGAGAACACTAAGTGCTCATGACAACAATAAGTGCTCATGACAAGACTAAGTGCTGATTACAACACAAAAACTAATGACAAAACCTATGAACACATGACAACACTAAGTGCTCACGACAACACTAAGAACACATGATAACACTGAGCACTCATGACAACACTAAAAACACACGATGACACTAAGTGCTCATGACAACACCAAGCTCTCATGACAGCACTACGAACACAAGATAACACTGAGCGCTTCTGACAACACTAAGCACTCATAACAACACTAAGCACTCATGACAGCAGTAAACACCCATGACAACACTAAGCACTCATGACAACACTAAGCACTCTGAAAATATAGTTTGTCTTCTAATTACGCTGCACGTGGAGATTCGCTCACTGGCCGCCAGAGGGCCAGGACGTGCTCGTTTGACCTGCCAGTTGTCGCCTGGTGCTGAGTGGAGGCGGGTGTGGATTGTGGTGTGGTGCGCCCGCTGGCCGGAGGGCCCGGCTGGTGTTATGGTGGTTGGTGGTGTGTCCCGCGTACGGCGGGTGGACACGGCGTGCCTTGACTTCTCAGGGGATGTGGACTGGGCGATTGTGGAAGTCGCTGTCGTCGATGTGCTTCAAGCGGATGTCCAGGATTTGATAGGGCTGGAAAAGCTTTCCCCTACGCGAGTGGCGATGACCTTCTGCAGGAGCTCGCTGTACAAGGAGTTTGTGGCGCGTTGGGCCGGCCACTCGGTTCCAGTCACCGACACGGCTGTGTCTGTGGCCGTTTCGGATCCCTGGGGGGCCGTGCAGTACGTGAGTGTGCATGGTGTACCGGTGACGTTCTCTGAGGATGAGCTGCGGGTTGTGTTTGGAAAATATGGAGAGGTGCAGTTTCATCGTTTCAACCATCTGCGTACAGGTCGGCTGAGCAGGCTGCGTACGGGCATTCGTACGCTAGGTATGAAGCTAACGTCACTGGTACCGTCTCGTCTTCTGTATCGTGGGCTCTCGCTCAGAATATTCTATCAGGGACAGACTCGCACTTGTTTCCGGTGTGGTGCTGAGGGCCATGTGGCAGCGAGCTGTGATGCTCCTCGGGCTGAGGCTCCCTCCGTTTTCTTGGAGGGTGACTTCCCCTGCTGAAGATTGTCTGCTGCCCGGGGATGCTGGGGTGGTGGGGTGTGTGTCCTCCTCCCTGCCCTCTGACTCTGCGTTGACTCCCTCGTCGTCTACGAAGGTCGCCTTATCCAGTGGTTCGTCAGCTGCGATTGCCTCGGCGTCCGTGGTGGATGCCCCCTGTGAGCTGGAGTGTGCTCTCCCGCTTTCTGGACCTGCTCCTTCTGCTCCGGTCTCAGGGCGTGGTGGTAAGCTGTGGCCCCATGCTGTGGAGGTTGCTGCTGTGTGTGCCCGTGTTGCTTCGGCTTTGGGCCCGCCCGCGTCGGGTTCTTCTGGAGCACCCCTTGCTGGGGGTCGTTGTACCGACGATCAGCAGCCTCATGTGAAGCGCCGTCGTTCGGCTCAGGGTACGTCGCCTCGTCGGTTGTGGGCGGAGGGCGGTGTTGCGATGGAGGTTGCGGGCGAGGACATCGAGGAGGTTTCTTCTGTGGTGCCTCCAGTGACGGCAGCTGCGCCTCCTGATGGTGGCACCTCTGGGTGGGTGGCTCATCGCGGTGACCGGGACCTGGTGGTCGTGTTGTCTAAGAGTACCTGTCGGGGGTCTTCGGCCCTTGTTCCGGTTGGTGGGGGCTCTGCGGATCCGGCAGAGGGCTCGTCCGTGGGGCTGGGTACGGCGACTGGCGGTGTTCATTGTGATCGCCCTGAGGTCCAGGCTGAAGTGCGGCCTGTGTGTCGCGACGGGTTGGGGGTGTCCTGAGGTTGTTCCGATGGCGCCCTCTGTAGTTTGTGCGTCCTTGAATGTTCGGGGTTTGAATGCTCTTGGGGTCCAGTTGGGCCTGTTGGATGTTTTGCAGGAGCAACGTGTGGATGTGGCTCTCATACAGGAGCATAATGTGCATGATGTGTCTGTGTTGCAGTGTCTAAGCGTGCATTATCATGTGGTGCTCAACTCGCCGAGGACGCCTTTCGGGGGGACCCTTATGTTATTCTCTCGTAAGGCCTCCTTCTCCGTGCTTCACACAGAGTTGGACGAGGATGGGCGGGTGGTGTTTGTGCGGGTGGAGTTTTTGGGGGTCGTGATTCCGTTTTTGACGGTGTACGCCCCCTCGGGTGCAGCGCGTCGTCGGGAGAGGGAGAAGTTTTTTCGGGTGGGGCTTCTTCCTTTCTTGCGCCATGATACGCGGGGCATGATTTTTGGAGGGGACTTCAATTGTGTGACGAGTGCGCGGGATTGTTTTAGCGCCCGTCCGCAGAATGTCTCGGGTGCGCTGCTGGAGGTGGTGCGTTCATGTGGTTTCCGGGACGCTGCCGTGCTCTTTGGTGGAGGGTTGTCGTTTACTTTTGCTGCACGTGGGGTGCGTTCGCGCATCGATAGGGTATATGTCAATGGTGGGGAATGTACGGTGTATGATTTTCGCACTGTCCCGGTTGCATTCTCCGACCACAGTTTGGTGGTGGTCCGGGTTGGGGTACCCAGTCAGGTGCGGGTCGGTGCGGGGTGGTGGAAGCTAAACTGTGGGTTGTTGCGTTCTCCGCGTGTTTGTCGTCAGTTTCGGTGTTGGTGGGTCGGGATTCGAGCCCGGCGTTGTGAGTTTCTCTCTGTCTTGGAGTGGTGGGAGTGGTGTAAAGAGCAGTGTCGTTTGTTTTTTCGCGTGGTTGCTAAGCTCGAGGCTGCTGGGCGCTTTGGGTTGCTGCGGTTGTTGCAGGCGCAGCTGTCGAGGTTGTATGTACGGTACGATGCTGGTATTGATTGTTTTGATAAGATTGTGGACTGCAAGGCGCGTATATGCGGGTTGCGGAGTGAGTGGGCGGAGGGTGTGCATGTGAGGGCTCGTGTAAGTGAGAGGGTCGACGGGGAACGGATTTCTCCATTTCTTTTAAGTAAGGTACGGGCCGCGCGGGACTCTGTTCTTTTTACGGCCTTGCAACGGCCAGATGGGACGGTCGTTTCGGACACTGGTGGGGTGTTGCACTATGTTCGGCAGGAGTTGGCTGCGCTGTATGCAGAGGTGGCTGGGGACGCCGCACTTGCGGAGGATTTCTTGGGTCAGTGCCTTCCTGGGTTGTCGGTTGCGGAGTGTGCTGGTCTGATGAAAGAGGTCTCCTTGGCGGAGCTGCTTGTGGTGGTGCGGTCGTTTCGTTCCGGGAAGGTGCCGGGTTCGGATGGTCTTCCTATTGAGTTCTATGTCGCCTTTTGGGATGTGTTGGGGGATGTTCTGCTGGAGGTGGTCCAGTCTTGTCTTCGGGAGTGTGTTCTGCCTATGTCTCAGTGCGTTGGGATTGTGCGGCTTCTCCCGAAGTCGGGCGATCTACGGTTATTCTCAAACTGGCGGCCCATTACTTTGTTGAATGTCGACTACAAGATCCTGTCTAAGGTCTTGGCTGGTCGGTGTCGCAGTGTTGTTGCGTCTGTTGTCTCTGTGGAGCAGTTTTGTGGTGTTCCAGGTCGTTCCTTGTTGCATTGCAATGCATTGTTTCGAGATGTGCTCTTGTACGTGTCCGACGCTCGCTTGTCGGCAGCGATGCTTTGTCTGGATTGGTCGATGGCTTTCGACCGTGTGTCGCTCGATTTTGTGTTTCGCGTGTTGGGGAGGCTGGGATTTCCGTCCTTGTTTGTTCGTTGGGTGCGTATGTTGTACGCTCAATGTTGTAGTCATGTCTGTGTAAATGGGTTTTTGAGTGATTCTTTCCCTGTGCGTCGCTCGGTGCGGCAGGGTTGTCCGCTTTCGATGCTCCTGTATATCGTCTTTCAGGAGCCGTTTTTTTGGGCGATCAAGGGATGCCCGTTGATCGTCCCCCCCCCCGTTTGCCGTCGGGTCTTCGGTTGCCTATCTGCGGTTATGCAGATGATACCGTCCTGTTCCTGGCCTCGGAGGGGTCGGTTGGGGCGGTCCAGGTTGTGGTTGAGAGGTTCGAGTTGGCCACTGGGGCGCAGGTGAATCGTGCAAAGTCCGGTCTTATGGGTCTTGGTGGGTGGTCCTCTCGCCTTGTGTGGGTGGGGTCATGGTTTCCGGTTGTCACTTCTATGCGGGTTTTGGGGCTTACCTGGTTCGCTTCCTATGAGAGGTCCTTGGCTTGCGATTGGGATATGGTTTCCCGGAGTGTCGGTGTTGCGATTGGGTTGCTGGCTGTGCGCCCGTTGACGCTTTATCAGCGGGCGTTGCTTGTGAATTGCAAAGTTTTGTCCCGGGTCTGGTTCGTGGCTCGGGTTTTCCCCCTGGATCGTAAGCTGGCTTTCGGGTTGGAGCGCCAGGTTTATCGTTATGTGTGGTGTGGTCGTTACCACCCAATTCGCCGGTCGACGTTGGTGTTGGCTGTGCAGGAGGGTGGGGTGGGCATTCCTGATGTGTTCACGAGGGCTCGGGCGCTCTTTTGGGTCTCGTTGTGTCAGGGGTTTGAGTTGGGTGGGGGGCTCAATGGTTTGAGTGTTTATTATTGCTCTGTTAGGTTTAGCTATTTGGTGGATTTTGGTGTTTGTCGGGAGGCGGCGGTCTGTACCCCCCCGGTTTACTCTTGGGTGGTGGCAATTCTTCGGGAGGTATGCCGTTGTCCGGGGTTCCTGTCCTTGTCGGTCAAGGCGGTGTATCGGGTTTTGTTTCGTCGTGTTCCATCGCGGGTGGAGGGTTTGTTCCCGTGTTGGGATTGGGGGGATGTGTGGGCGGCGCTGGGGGCTCGGTTTCTGGCTCCGCAACAGCGGGAATTGTTGTTTCGGCTCTTGCATTTGTCGTTGGCGACTAATGCACGGTTGTGCATGCTGGGTTTGCGTGCCTCTGATGCGTGTGTGCACTGTGGGCTCCCTGAGACGCAGTTGCATGTCTTTTATTTTTGCGGGCGGTTGCGGGGTTTGCTTGATTGGTTTCGGGACGTGTTAGTTGGAGTTTGTGGACCTGGGTGTCGGGGTGACCTTTTGAGATTTTTGTTTTTGTCCTTTCCGCGGAGGTCGCGCCGTGTTCGTAATACGCTTTGTCTTCTTGTTGCTGACTTTGTGTATTGTGTGTGGGTGGGTCGGAGGGAGGGTTATGGGGTTGCTAGGCTTTTGGGGTTTTTGAGGGGTCGTTTGCGGTTCACGTGGTGGTGGGTGCAGCGTGCGTTTCCGAGCGAGTTCCGTGTTTGGTTCACGGGTGGGTATGTGCGTGGGGTTGCTTTTGGGTGAGTGGTCTTCTGTTTTCATCCTAGATCCCCGGCCCTCCGGTGGGCCTCCTCGGGGGAGTTGTGCTGGGTGTGTGTGTGGTTGCTCCTGTGGTTGTGTGTTCGGTTTGGTGTGTGGGGTTGTGTGTGAGTGTGGGTTTGCTTCTATGTTGGCTCCTGCGTGGCCGTTGCTTGTACCTTGCGTGAGTTGCATGCGGCTGTTTTGTTACTCATTTTGTTGGTTTGATTGTTGTTCTTCCTGGAAGTGTGATTGTTTAGGGTACATGTATCTCTGTGTTTCCTTGTTCGCCCCGGATTCTTTCTTGGGGTTGTCATATAGTAGTGCCTGGGCCTTGGCCATGGTTTGTTTTATGTTACTTATATGATTTGTGCGATGTGCTTATGCTTTGTGTTATTTCTGTACTTGTGTGCATTGTGTATTTATATGTGTGTCTGGTTTATTCTTTATATGTTAGTTGTGTCTTTCCATGTCCGTATGCGTCCGTTTGTTGTGTGTCTGTTTCTATGTTTATGTGTATTCGGACTTGTGTCCCTGGAGTTTCTGGGGTCTTATTATGTAATGTTCTCTTCTATGCCTGTTTATGATTCTGTTTTTGTTGTTATATTCTGTTCTTAGGTTCATGTCATGTATATATTGTGCTATACTTTGTATATTTCTTTTATAAAAAAAAAAAAAAAAAAAAATAAGGAGTCATCTTACTATATAAGAACACTGTATCACTAACACAATTCACATCGTACATCTAATTAATTTAAATTAATTAATTTATCAAATATTAGTCTGAATTCATTCCTCTAGCAACAGGCTTGTATCCGTATGTTGGTACTTTTGATGTAAAGTGCAATTACATGTTTGTTAACTGTCAAATGGCTCTAGGATCGTATTCAGAGCAGTAAACAAAACATAATTTCAACAAATTACCAGAAAGCTGTAGGATCGGAATTTATTATTAACACTATAAAACCCTACACTGTGGGAATTGTGTAGAAGAATTAAATCGCCTACATTATACAGTCCATTCAATTTTAATGCCAAAGATTTCATATACAGTCCCCTCATTAGAAATAAATGAATAAACAAACATAGCCATATAATCCCACATCCATGACAGGAAGAGGCTTGTGACATTCGACGTGATGACAAGTGCAGTGACAGCTAACCCTTTCACCGTGGAGCAAGACCAGTGATAACTGTGAGTGCTTTACCTTCCAAGCCCAGAGGACAGAAGTCTACAGTGACAGGACAAGTGATACATGTTGGCCCAACTAGTAGAGACAGTGGTCATGTGACTCGGAGTTGGCATAGTTTATCAGTGTAGTCGACTTCTCTCAGGAACTACAGAGGAGAGGTGCGAGAGCCAGTGGAGTGACGCACCCAACACGACGAGTCCAAAACAATTCTGGATGGGTGATCACTTGAAAGCGACTGAAGGATATCCTCGCTGGCCACTAGGGGGTTCGGACGTGTCCACCTGACCTGCCAGTTGTTGCTTTGAGTTGCGAGAGGGAGGGTGCTGTTTGGCGTGTTGGCGCCATGGGGGCCCCCCTCCCCCCTGTTGTGCGGGCTTAATCTGTGGGCCTAGAGTTTTCTGGACGTGCTGGCTATCCTGAGGTGGAGCTCGTGCTGTGTGAAATGCTTTGGGTACCTGTGATGGACGTTTATGGCATTGAATTGGTGACTGAGCGCAGGGCAATTATCAAGTTTATGGCGGAGGAGACGTACCGGACGTTTTTACGTTGTTACAAGGGGCGGACCTTACCCCTGCCAGAAGGTGCAGGCACTGTGACTATCTCGAATCGGAGTGGTGCCATCACCTATGTTAGCATTCATGGGGCGCCCTTAGAGTTTCCTGAGGGACTGCTGAATCGTAATTTTGGCCAGTTTTGAGCTGTTCTCAGTGTGCGGTTGCACCTGCTCTCCTCGGGAACGCTTAAGGGGTGTGCGGACGAACATTCGCACCCCTAGGAATGCGGCTGCGGTCGGACATTCCATCCTCCGTGAAGCTCCTGGGTTATTACGTTCGGGTGTATTGCGCCCGTCAGCCTCGGACAAGTTATCATTGTGGCCTCTTGGGTCATCAGGCTGCTGGGTTCTCTGCGCCTGCCGTCGCGCCCCTGAACCTCTTCCGTGAGGAGGATTTCCCACTGCTCCCTGTGGAGGAGGATTCCGTAAGTGAGGATGTGGAAGTCCTGTGTGCTGATGCGGCTTCCCCTGTGTCGCCTGGCGTGCCTCCGGATGTTGCGGCCCCTTCTCCGGGAGTTGTAGTGCCGTCGGGTTGCCCTCTTGCTCTGGTCGCTGTCCTAGCTGCTCCTGTAGCCTTTCGGATGGTCTCCGTGATTGGTCGACGTCTTTTTCTTTGTCTACTGCTGCTGCGCCTGGCCTTGCGCCCTCGCCTTGTGTCACCGTTGTGGTAGATGCTGGGGTGGCAGCGGGGCCTCCTGCTGTGTGTGGCCCGGTTCCCCCTGCGGTTGAAGCTGTTACCATTCTGTGTCTAGAGTCTGTGCGCCCAGCCGCGGACACCAACCCCGAGGTGGGGCCTGGTGTCCGCGATGGTGCGCAGCCCTGTTCACCCCCCCCCCCCCCAGGTGTGCCTCTGAGTGCCCCGTCCTGTGCCGTGCCCCCTAAGAGAAGGCCCGTTCCTTTCGTCTTGGCCTCCGGGAAAGTGTATGGCGCTTCAACCACAGTGAGGTTTGATATTATTGATAGCGTGCTATCACGCTCTTGACAACACTAAGTGCTTATGACTACACAAAAACTCATGACAACACTAAGCGCTCCTGACAACTTTATGTGCTCATGACAAGAATAAGTGCTCATGACAACACTAAGCACTCATAACAACATTAAAAACACTTGATAACACTAAGCACTCATCACAACACTAAGCTCTCATGACAACACTAAACACTCATGACAACACTAAGCACTCATGACAACACAAAAACCCATGACAACACTAAGCACTCATGACCACACTAAGCACTCATGACCACACTAAGCACTCATGACAACACTAAGCACTCAAGACAACACTAAGAACTCATGACAACACAGAGCACTCATGACAACATTAAGAACACATGGTAACACTAAGCACACATAACACTAAGCACTCATGACGACACTAAGCACTCATGACAACATTAGGCGCTCATGACAACATTAGGCGCTCATGACAACACTTAAGTGCTCATGACAACACTAAGCGCTCATGGTAACATTATATGCTCATTACAATACTAAGTGCTCATAACAACACTAAGCGCTCATGACAACACTAAGCCCTCAGGACATCACTAAGCACTCATGACAACACTAAGTGCTCATGACAACACTAGGTGCTCATGAAAAAACTAAGCGCTCTTGACAACACTATGAACAAATGACAACACTAAGTGCTAATGCAACACTAACCACCTATGGCAACACTAAGCACTCATAACAACACTAAGCACTCATGACAACACTAAATGTTCATGACAACACTAAGCACTAATGACAACACTAAGCACTCATGACAACACTAAATGTTCATGACAACACTAAGCACTAATGACAACACTAAGCACTAATGACAACACAAAGCAGTCATGACAATACTATGAATACATGACGATACTAATCGCTCACGACAGCTCTAAACGCGCATGACGACACTAAGCACTCAAGAAAACACTAAGCATGCATGACAACACTAATTGTTCATGACAACACTTAATGCTCATGACAACACTAAGTGCTCATGACAACAATAAGTGCTCATGACAAGACTAAGTGCTGATTACAACACAAAAACTAATGACAAAATCTATGAACACATGACAACACTAAGTGCTCACGACAACACTAAGAACACATGATAACACTGAGCACTCATGACAACACTAAGAACACACGATGACACTAAGTGCTCATGACAACACCAAGCTCTCATGACAGCACTACGAACACAAGATAACACTGAGCGCTTCTGACAACACTAAGCACTCATAACAACACTAAGCACTCATGACAGCAGTAAACACCCATGACAACACTAAGCACTCATGACAACACTAAGCACTCGTGACAACACAAAAACTCATGACAACATTAAGTGCTCATGAGAACACTTAGCACTCAAAACAACACTAAGCACTCATGACAAAACTAAGCGCTTATGACCACACTATGCGCTCATGACAAAACTAAGTGCTCATGACAAAACTAAGCACTCAGGTCAACACTAAGCACTCATGACAACACTAAGCACTCATGACAACACTATGTGCTCGTAACAAAACTAAGTACTCATGACAACACTAAGCACTCATGACGAAACTAATCGCTCATGACAGCTCTAAGCGCTCATGACAACACTAAGTGCTTATGACAACACAAAGTGCTCATGACTACAATAGCACTCATGATATCACTAAGAATGCATGACAACACAAGGAACTCATGAGAACACTAAGTGCTCATGACAACATTAAGTGCTCACAGTAGTGTAAAATGAGACAAATCGTGAAGTGTTTTACAGAAATGGTTGGGCACTTCCATGCCGACTCGGATCCTGGGGGCCAAATCGTGCAAAAACTTTTTAAGCGGTCGGGTCAGGACACTCTCGGCTCGCACCTTGCTGGCTAGTGGGATGGGGTGGTGGTTCGTTCCCCTCCTGGGGTCCCTGGGCCCCACCTCCCAGGGTGAACCTAAGCAACTAGTGCCCTATCCTAACCGGATTTTTTTGTACGATTTGTCTCATAGGTTTATTATGAGTATTAGGCATCAAGAAGGGGGTCCTTACTTATGAAAGGTACAGAGGATGAATGTGCAATAGATTAAAACCAAAAAAGACACTGGTGAAAGGAATATAACAGTTTTTTTAAGTATTTTAATGGCGCTAGTATATGTGTGGGTGTGTGCGTGTGTTTTTATGTAAATACAATATATCTGGGTTGTTTTTAATTCCTGCTGAGAAGTGTATCTGAAATAAAGGATTTGTCTATACATTTGGTAAGGTTTCTATAATCAGGTAAAAAAATAAATGAGAGCAAGACTCGAGTTATATTTTCCGCCAGTTACCCCAGATATATGTCCCATTTTCTCTAGATTCCGTTTCACAGAAAACATCTTCATGTGCGAGCCATTTCCATTTTCGTCGAGGGGGAAACTAAGATAATGGACAGAAAAAATATATATCCAAACACTGGTTAGTTTGATTATTAAGGTCAGGAATTTGCTTATTATTAAGATCGGGAAACAACAATGTATTATTTCTCAAGTGTAATATTTAATGTTTTTCATCCAAGCATATGGAAACAAGTATTTATGTTTATTTTCAGAGGAAAGAACATTATCAATTATTTTTTCATAGGAAAGAGCAACATCAGAAAGGACATAACTCATTCGTTCGTTCGTATTATAGATTTCCCCCACCCATAAATTAAAAACATTATTTATTTACATCGTTATTTTTTTTTATTTAACAAAAACTACAACAATACATAACATTACAATACACATAACTGCAATAATATATGGCACTACAATACATGCAATTTAATTAAGTTTGCATATGACGCCTGAGGGCAATAAAGCTGCTTCGTGCATTGTCGGCGTATCCAAGCTCATGGTTGGAGTGGGCTCTATGTAGTCGGGCTCATAGAATTTCCTCTGCCCACACTTGAAGAGGTCCGAGACCTCATCATCGAATCCCTCCACCGGCTCGAATTGCATTGTGAAAATGTCAATCGTAGCAAGCCCCAACTCTTCCAGGGCTAACGATTGATTTTCATTAAAGAGTTCCACCTTGGCATTTAAGGTCTGCGAAGACAATATGTCCTCTGCGTTCAGCTCTTGTGTCTTCGGTGCCATAGGGGATACACAGCACACCGTCGCCAATTTCTGGGAGGTCTGCCGGACATCCTCGTCTTCACTCTCGCTAATGTGGGTAACTGCCTCCCGCGGGTGGGTAGCTGGGAGAGGTGGGTTCAGGCGTCTTCTTGGAGGTACATATCCCGAGGTAGATGGCTCCCAGGCAAATTGTTGTTTGACAGAGCGGCGTATTCAGGTTATCATACGTAAATTTCACAACCAAAGCATAATTTTTGCTGTGTTGTTCATATTTAAAATCCTGCGCAAATTTCCGAAGCGCTTTTCCCACCCCTAGATGGGATAAATAGTAGGTGAAGTATAACGCATAGTTCCCGCAGAAATAAGTTTCCAACTGCTGTATTCTGTCATTGAATATGTGCAAATCATATTTTTCAAAGCTGTTCAATATAACCTTAAAATATTTCGAATACGTTTCAATTCTCGGATTTCCAAAACTATCCAGAATGATAATTTCTGTCTTAGTCATTGCTTTGGCTATACAGAATGTAACCCAATGACCCATTGTATCTGCAGATGCTGCGTCTAGTGTGTTAATTATAAATACCACAGGATGGTCATAGATCTTTTTCAAACATTTTCTTGCATCATTGGCGAGATAACATCCCAGATATTGCACCTCCCGACCCAACACCCCGTTCTTCGCTTCGTTAATTTCAAGACAATTCATAGCTTTGCGCTCTCGTATCACAGACTATTCGGCGTTCTGCATTAATTTTCAGGATGCCAGTGGTGCCGCCATAAAGCAAAATGACTATTTCCCACCACAGGTATTTTAAATTCTAGACTAATTCTCAGATTACCAGACACTTCCAGGGGCATTGCATCCATTATAGTTTCGGGCTGTAAATTAAAAGCCAGTAAAGTGCCACCGTTAACAAATGCGTCATAGGATAGCGTGTGGGCATTATCGAAACCTAAAGCTTGTAGCGTCGTATAATATAATTTTGCGCAGTTGTGTGGAAAAGTGCAAGCAATATTATATAAAGTAGTGCTATTCAGAGTTATAAATACACTCGTGAGCTGACAATTCTCGAAACATAACGGGTTCTGGGCATAGCCTCCTGACATCACCTCCATATCTACGATAATCATATATAAACGCTCAGGAATTACAGTTCCCCAGGGCTGATCCATTGTAATTGTCCGCTGTCCTGTGCCCAATACATAAGTCTTTAATAGGGTTTTGTTAAATGTATATGTTACCGGGGTGTTATTTTGAATCAATGCCTTATTAATGGCCGTTAAGCCGGCCGGGTATGGCATTATGCGATCTATCCACAACCTCGCCATCTTAATATGGTATTTAAAGTTTGCATTATCCCTTTCGCTATGAATAACCCATTTATCCGGGTTCAGTTCGAGGTGAATGCGCACATCCACATTATCCAGAACGTATTCGCTAATTGTAGTAACATCCTCCAATAATTTAAAGCATGTGTGCCCGCCCGTAGTTTTCATCTTAGTAATTTGCTGCTCCCTTTCCTCAGTCATTGCAGCAAAATATTCGTCGGAAAATCTGCTGGGGTTGTTACCTTTAAAGAAATGCGCTAGTTTCCGATATCTCTCAGCTTTGCACCCTGAAATAGTAGTCAGCAGCTTTATATAACTCCAGTATGAGAATAGAGAGTTAGTTTCGACCACAGTCTCGTTGAAATACACTACTATAGATTTGAATAAAGTCTGTGATAGACCATTACTAATTGTTACGCTTTCTGTATTCCCTATCACACTAGCTCCATCTTCGCCCATTACTGTTAGCGATAGTTCCAAAGCCAATGACGTCATATCTAGAAAGTGGCCATTCACGCCTTTAATGTTAAATTCAAGATACGTATCTCTAAATTTATTGCCCCCAGTATTTACTGGCAAAACATCAATAGTTTGACGCGAGCCTATAGTAGCCTCTACCATCCTAGTGGAGAACAGCTTGGGAAAGACATCAGTTATTGCAGCGGCATAATTCCCCAGTGGAACTTGTAGCCCCGCCATGCTATCTTGTCAGTAGTTGTTTCGAGAGTGATTCAATTTTTAAGCAAACACGTCATTATATTTCCCTCCGTCGATTTTTCTGAACAAATTTCTTGTTTTGCTTTGTTTTTATTCTTAATCGTTCTGTTTCTTTTTTTTTTTCTTAACGACCTGCCCGCTCGCGATTTGCTTCCCAACAGTTTTTAATGTTTCTAGGCCTCTATGTTTGAGTGACTGTTTCAATGTGCATTCACCGCTGTTTATGTCTTGCATGACATCCTGGCCCATACTCAATGCGGCGGGGACCAAGGTTCTCATCAAGAATGGGGCCGCTCGCTTCGCCAGTCCAGTTATGAAACTAAAAATCCCACCCCCTCGCACATACGCCTAGTACTGTTAAAAATGCGAATGACCCCTAAACCGCCCCCTCTTCCGGAAACGGGGGAGGGGGGGGGGTTAGGAGTATAAATAACTCCTCCCCCGACAGCGGGGTAAAATCGACGCGCATTTTGCAACTATATACGAGGTAATGAAGATTGTAGGCTTCAACGCTCAATTATATAACCCCCAAAGCCGGCCTTATATGCAAAACTGCAATCATGCAGCCTCGCGCATCGAAATAAACTGGATTGACTTCTTGATCGGCCATTGTAAAGCTCACACTGTCAACAATTGAAGGGTTCAGAGGTTTATATAACTTCTTATTGCCACCGCCGCTCCCATTTAAAGAGACAACATCCAGTATATTGACCAACTGATCACCATAACTCGTAGGCATAATTTTGTCGCAATAAATACACAAATTATCCATCATTCCTCTCGGCTGCGGTGGACAGACACATAAATCAGTTTCCTTGCTGGTCTCATATTTTATACCCATGGTTAAATATATGACATAATCCTCACCGGTTTCGTGCCTATTACCTTCCCGATCGCACGCCCGAAGGATAGCGAAATTCGGCAAACCATATTATATACCTCTTCACCCGGTCTTTGGAACTGCGACATTATGGCGTCGCTGTATACGGCACTAAATTTATTGCGATTATAGCTTGAATCGTATTTTATATACGTCGTCCCGTATTTTGGATACAGCTTTTTATAAGCTTTATATATAAAGCTCAATTCCTTGCTTGACAATATATTGGCTATTTCATTGTTAATTGCATTATTAATTTCCTTTATGCATCCTGCCAAAATGTTTGTTACGGCCCTATTGGGTCCCAACTGGGGTTCTTCTCTGATGTTATTAGAGTTTGGGTATCCGGCCCCAAGTTAGTAGTGGCTTTCAAGGGGTGTGTTCCGTAATGCAAGTAAATTGAAGGGGAAGGGATACAAATACACTAAATTAAATATATATATTAACCACCACCATAAATAAATATCTCACAGTCACTCGCTGGGACTATAACTACACTTATATACAATAACTTGTCTTCCTCTGAAGACACGGGATGCTCTGCGGTGCTCAAGATGAGTAGCCCTGGTTCTCTTCTCGTGGCCTCACGATGAATCCTTTGATTCTCTAGGTGAATCTACCCTGGCCATAGGCCAGCCAAATCACAGTTCCACTGGGTGCACCGCCGTGGAGGCCTTCAACCACAATCCAGCCTGTAGCTGGCAGGTTCCGATCAGCTCCACTGTGTAGGCCACTCCACGACCGATACTAGGGTGGCGAGCCCTAGGCAGGAGCCTCGTGTGATTCCGCTGATCACTCTCCTCTCTCAACACCCCAGTGGCGAGTCTTCTCCACCAGCCAGCCCCGGGTACGACGATTCCTGGTACTGCCACGTCACAGGCAGGCTAACACTCAACAGTGTTCGTCCGGGGGGTGACTCACAGCTTCTACAGCAAACACGTGGAGATACTATGGCTGCCTTGGGTAGATTGCCCCACCGTCCAATACAGCAGTCCCAGGTCGACTCTGTAATCAAACACGTCATTAGTACTAGGAACGCTCTAGGGCACCTCACTTACAGGCTTAGACACAAACGCCCACCTATCCACTCCATAGATGGCGTTGCTGTCTAAGTGCCACCTCACCAGAGGTCAGCAGCGGCTACGTTACGAGCTGATCAAGACGGGAATCCAGCCCCTGTGGCCGGTATATCCCGTCCTCACTAGATGGCGTCGTCCATTTGGAGGGGGTTTCGGGAGCTGACCCACAGATGGCGTGGTCGTCACTGCTCTGTGCTACGACGCTGGGCTCAGGTCCGTAACACCTCCCCACCAAAAGGAATTTGGTTTGGGTTTCTAAAAGAGAAAACAAACCAAATTAGTACGTGGATACAACTCCACACGGACTCACGTATACTAAGAACTGGAATGGCGAGGATGTCTTGTCCACAGAACTGTCCAAATGGGCAACTCTGGCATAATTGAAACGTGAAGATAGTAGGCAATGAACTGCCTGATGTGACTTCCCACACCTCCACGGAGGTGTCAAGCAGGGGCATAATCTCATGTGTCTCGAGTAAGGATCGGTATAGACACGATCTTGGGCGACTTGACACTTTCCTGTGTCGTGGCACTGATGATGGCTGGTCACAGACGGCATTTCTGGTACCGGTCCGGTAGTCCTTCAGGGAGACGGGAACCTGGAATACAGGGGTCTGATAATTTAGAGTGACAGCGACAGTGGGTAAGTCAGTACTTACAGCATACGCCTCTACTAGGCCCACGCCTAGTCCCAACAGGGCTGCTCGTACATTGAAGATGGTGTCCGCTCTACCACTGTCAGGTCGACCAACGTTCCACATAACGCTACCTCCAGGCTCAGCAATCACGCGGGGGGGGGGGGTCAACCTGTCGGAAACAGTCGCTCATAATTTCCATTCCCATACCTTCTGCATCTATCATCACCCCTTCCAGGTCCCTTCTTTGACTGCAACACTCGCAGTGCAAATCTCCAATCCCTGGGATCTCTTCGCGATGTTCATGGGAGCCATCATCTGTCGGGTCGTCCACTGGTCCTTACTGAGAACACACATAAGAACAAAAAATACCGCTAGGAAACATTTGGTTAACTGAGGGATAAGCTTCCTGAGCCTGTAATGTCCATAGCCGGCTATATCCATTAGCCTGGTTTGGACCGAAGAGGGCACTAGAACCTTCACACATACCTCACATACCTCCGATGTCTGGGGAATCTCTGGCCGGTTCAATGAACGCTGTACCTTGCCATACCGCAAGTACTCAAGTGCCTTCACTCCAGACTCTGGGGTATCCGTGGGTGTTTGTACACGAGGCCTCTTTTCTCGCTCAGTCGCTTCTGCCATCGTAACCTCATGTTCCTTGTCGGGAGAAGAATCAGGAGACTCTGCTAGAATGTTGTCGATCTGTGAGTGAGAGGGAGAATTAAACATGTCTTCTAATTCCGGGTCTGTCTGTACCTGGACATTACCACTGCCTGCTGTTACTTCAGACCTTGCTGTTCTGGCTGACTCGTCCGCGACCTTGGGATGATTGTTGCTCCAATCTGTCACCAAGTCGTTGGCTAGTATCACGTCAATCCCAGCTATAGGTAGGGGATCAACTACTGCCAATGCACATGTGCCGCTGAAGTAAGGCGAGTCTAGATGTACCGACACTAAGGGGGCGACGTACCGCGTCCTAGGAAACCCAACCAGGACAACCTTTTGTCTCCCGTCCACACTCACTCCCTCGGGTAACGAGTTTCTCACGATCAGGGACTGGGCAGCTCCACTATCTCTGAGCACTACAACTGATCTACTAGTATGATCACTCATTACATACCCGCTTGAAGTGTGAGGAGAAAACAATCCTGGTTCTTCCTGAGTAGTCATAGACTGACTTCCTACTGGTGTTGTCACACAGCTCATCAACATCACCTCCCTACGTGGGCCGCTACCTCTTCTGCCTCGGCACATAGCAGCTACATGCCCTTTCTGCCCACAAGTCCAGCACACCATATTCCTCCTCGGACTACGGTGTTTCGGGCTGTTAGGACTGGTCTTTCGAGGGCTACTTGGGGGCGTCTTCACAGCGCTTTGTGGGACGGGTCTCTCCTCTTCCTGACGAGGCTTACCAAACAGACGGGGGTAATTCTTCGGGACATACCTAGTGGAAGACCTATGTGTCAGGATGTATTCCTCAGCCATGGTGGCTGCTGCACTCAAGGTCTCTACCTGCTGTTCCTCTAGGTACGTCTGTTGATCTCCAGACAGAGTCTTTGAAGTCCTTTTACAGTATGAGCTGCTCGAGGTCTTCTTTGGTCTCCACCTTCCGAGAGGCACACCATTCCTGGAAAAGTCGTTCCTTGATTGTGGCGAATTCGGTGAACGTGTGCTCTGAGGTCTTTTTCAGGTTCCTGAACTTCTGCCTCTAAGCCTCAGGTACCAATTGGTATACCATGAGCACTACCTTCTTCACCTTATCGTAATCGCTGGAGTCATCAAGGGACAACGTGGAGTAGGCGATTTCGGCCTTCCCAGTCAGGATGGACTGTATCATGATGGCCCAATTCTCCTTTGGCCACTCCAAAGAGGCTGCGACTTTCTCGAAGGCTGCGAAGAACTTCGAAACTTCCCTCTCGTTGAACTTCGGGACCATTTTGATGTTCCTTACCGGATCGAAAAGACTTGTGTCCGTTGTTTGCCTCCGACCACCTAATCGCAATACTTCTAGCTCATGTTGTCTCTCTTTTTCCTCTCTGTCTCGTCGTTCTTGCCTATCTCGTTCTTCTCTTTCTCGTTCTTCTCTCTCTCGTTTCTCTTCTCTTTCTCGTTCTTCTCTCTCGTTTCTCTTCTCTTTCTCGTTCTTTTTCTCGCTCTTGTCTTTCTCTTTCTCGTTCTTCTCTTTCTCTTTCTTCACTTTCTCTTTCTCGTTCTAATTCTAAACGCCTCATCTCTAATTCTTTTTCTTGTCTCTCTCTTTCCATTTCTAATTTCTTCCATTCTATCTCGCGATTTATTTCCAAGGCACGCATTTTGACAGTTAACAAGCTTATGTTCAGCTCACCTGCATCGCTTTCAATGTCACTGCCCTTATCTTCCTTTTCAGTGGAAGCTACTTCCTCACTTTCTTTTGTAATTTGTGCCTCGCTTTCCTGTTTCTCCTCGGCCTTCAAATGCCGGTGAACCTTGGACAAGATCTCCACACGGGAATCACTGGCACGTATCTTGATCTCCAGGTAGGCACTCACTAGTACAAGTTCCCGTTTTCTCAGATATTTTAATCTGGCAAGACAGTCCTCCCTGTTCAGAAAGGCCTGAACATCGTCCAGATCGTCGATGGTCGCTTTTTCTGCCATTGTCACTGAGAAGGAACACTAGCACTTAACACACCGCTTCACTTTAGCACTTAACGCACCGAGCACTGTTCTACGTCAATATTGCTCTTTATCGCACCTAACATCACACTTGCCAATATTGCACGTAATTACACCGGGCACCGCACTACACAATATTGCACTTAATCACAGCGAGCACCGCACTCTTCAATATTGCACTGAATCACTCCGAGCACCGCACAGGACGTATAACGTCCTAATAGTTACACACAGGGGGAATTATTTACAGGGGATTGCGCTACTTCACCACCCCTGTCAAACATACTTGACAAGGAGTCGGATCCCGCTGGGGATGTCAATTATGTTACGGCCCTATTGGGTCGCAACTGGGGTTCTTCTCTGATGTTATTAGAGTTTGGGTATCCGGCCCCAAGTTAGTAGTGGCTTTCAAGGGGTGTGTTCCGTAACGCAAGTAAATTGAAGGGGAAGGGATACAAATACACTAAATTAAATATATATATTAACCACCACCATAAATAAATATCTCACAGTCACTCGCTGGGACTATAACTACACTTATATACAATACTGGTCTTCCTCTGAAGACACGGGATGCTCTACGGTGCTCAAGATGAGTAGCCCTGGTTCTCTTCTCGTGGCCTCACAATGAATCCTTTGATTCTCTAGGCGAATCTACCCTGGCCATAGGCCAGCCAAATCACAGTCCCACTGGGTGCACCGTCGTGGAGGCCTTCAACCACAATCCAGCCTGTAGCTGGCAGGTTCCGATCAGCTCCGCTGTGTAGGCCACTCCACGACCGATACTAGGGTGGCGAGCCCTAGGCAGGAGCCTCGTGTGATTCCGCTGATCACTCTCCTCTCTCAACACTCCAATGGCGAGTCTTCTCCACCAGCCAGCCCCGGGTACGACGATTCCTGGTACTGCTACGTCACAGGCACGCTAACACTCAACAGTGTTCGTCCGGGGGGTGACTCACAGCTTCTACAGCAAACACGTGGAGATACTATGGCTGCCTTGGGTAGAGAGCCCCACCGTCCAGTACAGCAGTCTCAGGTTGACTCTGTAATCAGACACGTCATTAGTACTAGGGACGCTCTAGGGCACCTCATTTACAGGCTTAGACACAAACGCCCACCTATCCACTCCATAGATGGCGTTGCTGTCTAAGCGCCACCTCACCAGAGGTCAGCAGCGGCTACGTTACGAGCTGATCAAGACGGGAATCCAGTCCCTGTGGCCGGTATATCCCGTCCTCACTAGATGGCGTCGTCCATTTGGAGGGGGTTTCGGGAGCTGACCCACAGATAGCGTGGTCATCACTGCTCGGTGCTACGACGCTGGGCTCGGTTCCGTAACAATGTTGTTTTTCAGTAAAAACTTCGAATAGGTGTGTTTAAAGCCCGTCATTTCTACATTGGTGCATATTAAACCAACCCTCACATAACTTTCTAGATCGTCTTTCATAATCACGTAATGAGATGTGGGGGAGCAATAATTTCTGTAAACACATTTCATAGGTGCGCTTGAGATTCAAATTTAATTCCTTATACAAGCGATTTGAAAAAGCGCTGGGAATGTTATCAGGATACAGATCTGCATTGGCAATGTTGGTCGCATATATGATGTGAGTGTCCATTCTCGCGACAGTCCCAGGTCATGGGTGGGCATTGAATAAATGCTCAAATCGCTGTAATTTGTTTTTAATATGCCAACCATAAGGGGGCGACCCGACCGCCGACCTTGGCCCGCTTAGGGGGGAGGTCAGAGGTCGAGCCAGGTGCGCCCCGTCTCCTGTTAAATTAATTCCCTCATCGTTAATCTGTCTGCAAGCCGCGGCATTTCTAAATAGATCCCCCGGGATTGAAGCCACATTAAAAAATAATTTTGCTAGAGGTAGTTTAGTAAGGGCAAATAATGCATTGTGGACTGCCAACTCATATATAATATCATTAATTATATGCAAACGAGCCACATGACTCATTATATTGTCATTAACGTCCCATTTGACGAGCCCACTCTCGTCGAAATATTTTAAAAGTGCCCCTGCATATTCGTGATGCTTTTAATCTCAAATTTATCAAATGCGTTACAGTAGGATTAGATCTTTCGGGCTGGGCGTTCTCAGTCGTCTGTTGTGGGGACGTCGACGTCGGCATCTCTGACACTGTCGGCAAAGGGGACAACACTAGCTCGTCCATTATTTTCCGCGGGACTAAATAATACTCTCTCATTTGGTAAATAAACGCGACAACAGATTAACGGCAATAGGAAGGAGAATAGAGAGGATATTACCACCCCGTTTGCTAGTTAAACTTTTTTTTTAATTGCCGCGGAAGGTTTTTTGCAAGATACCACACGAATTAATGAACTATATTTTTTCAGTTTTTTAAAATCTTGCAGGCACAGGCAATTTATTTCTTAAAAGATTTTTAAATATTTCTGATAGGCAATTTATGTGTGGCTTTTTTAATTTTTCAATTAATTTCTTTCTGCTAGAGTACTTAAGACTAGCTAATAGTCTTATCAGATCCCAGTATTTCTGAACTAAAGGCTCCTTTATAGTTTCAGTACGTCATCAGCATCGACCTATTGGTCGAATGATTGATCGTAACCCTCGTATCTGACTTTATATTGCAACTGCCCGTCGACTTCTCTCTTGCTCAAAACCTTTTCAATATTAAAGGCGGCGGGTAAATGGGTGAGGGTTAGTTCTTGTCTATAAAACCCCCCCGTCAATATTGCCTCCGTTCAAATCTTTCAAATATTATAAAGGGACCACATCTCATTCGTCTGCAGTATAAAGGGACCTTCTGGCAATTGTCCACTCGCTCGATTGTGAAGATTTCTCGCGTATTCTGCTGTTTGAAACCTTTTTTAAATTTCGAAACCCGATCAGATAAAGTAATGCGTACTGTTTCGCCGACCTTCAGCTGTGGAATGATGTGTCGCGATGTTTTGCCTGGGTTTTTATACATGAAGTTAAATAGATTGACAATCTCTCTTGGTTTTGTTAAAGCATGTACCTCTCTGGGGGTTCTGCCCCCCAACCCTTGGTGAGGCGGGACATTATGTTTTTAAAACTGCAGGCAGCACCCCTATATATTTTAATGTGTTGTGCAAAGTCATATACTTGTAAAGCTTAGTTTTCAAAGTACGTATGAATCTTTCGGCTATGGATCCTTTTGTTTCATGAGAAAATACACTATACAGCACAATATTCTTAGAGGCCAACATCCTTTTCACACACACGTTGTAAAATTCACCCCTGCGATCTGAGTTAATTTTCCGCACCCCGCGTGAGTGTGGTGTCTCTAGTATAGATTTTAGTGCCCTACACACAATGTTCGCGTCTTTACTAGTTAGCGACACTACTTGAGCAAACCTGGAGTATATGTCCACACAAACAAGCAGATATTTGATGCCATTATTCATCCTTGCCAACTTCCCCATTTCTGCTAGATCAACAGACACATAAACCTGCGGTTTAGGACTCAAAACTCGTCGACGCGCGAATTTTCTAGGTTGTAAATAATGCAGCGTATATGCATCTGAGGATTTTAAGTAATCTTTCACATCGTCCAGTGTTATGTCAGAATTAAGTAATTTAGCTGCTTTATATAATCTCTGCACGCCTCCAAATCCCCCAGTGGAAGTAGGATCATTATAAACTCGATCGAGTATTTGCTATTTCTTGCTCACCATTGATAAACTATTTCAAATGGTTTCTCTTCGACAATATTCCCGCGCAAAGTTATGCTGGCGGGCGTGCTCGACCCTAGATCTACAAATAAATAACCGTAGGGTTTGGCTATGACCTTTTTATATATTTCTAGAAATTTTTTTGAATCCTGTTTCCCAAATATTTGACGTCCCAAAGTCTCAATTTGAGAAAGATCTCTTGATTTGACTAATAAGAAATGCGAGGCATTTAGGCTTATGTTCCTAGAATATTTTCCAGGAAAAATTATATTTTGCGTGATCAATATGGCAGGGATGTTATGATGACGCCCCCTGGTGAAAATATCAGAAACAATTTTCGAATTTGCGCTTTCAGTAAAGAGATCGTCGATTATTATCAGCAATGGGGAATTATCCATTTGCTCATCCAAAGGATCAATAATGCTCGAATGAGCAATAATTTTTCTATTAATTTATGGATTGTTCATCAACTCAGAATATCCCCTACCACATATAATTATTCGAGAGAATGTTTCATGGTACTTGTGCACGAGTTTGTTGCATAAAAATGATTTCCCCGCATTTGAATACACCCTATTATCATCCGGAAATGGTTCCCTGAAGATGTTAAGATGGGCCTAAGAAATTATCTCATCAGGTCTTTCCATGTTTGGGGCAGTCTCTACTGTTTAATATGTGCACTGTGGAATGTTTTTTATATATGGAAAAGAACACAGGGGGGGGGGGTATAAAAACATGTATTTCTTTTTTTATGGAAGCATAAACATGATATATGCAAGCTTAGGCGTGACAAAGAAAAGAAAATACATTTAACTTTTTTTTGTTTATTGAAACAAAACATAATATATTCATATTTACAAGCTTAGATCTATAGGTCGGCAAAAAACTTTCGCAAAATAATAATAATAATAATAATAATAATAATAATAATAATAAGTAATAATAGTAATAAGTAATAATAATAATAATTAATAATAATAATAATAATAATAATAATAAGTTATTATTAATAAGTAATAATAATAACATCCCCTACACACTAATGTGAGAACGCGAACAGTTTTTTTTTTTTTAATGGAGAGGAGCGAGCATATTTCACTGCAAGTTTGGGAATAGGTTTTGGGCCAAAGAATCTCTCTTGGCCCACATATTGAAAATATGTTAATGACGCCGTCCTACAGGGTACATATTTTGTACCACATTTTCCTCTGTGTACACATCCATCTCCAAGTCGCTAATGACCGCCTCCTCATCCTCTGGATTGTGTGGAATATCAGGGTGACCATAAGCGAGTGAAACAGTGGGGCTTATTACGTATCGCTTATCATCAAACGCGGATAAGCCTCTCTTGACAGTAATGCATGTGCACATTTTCCCGCCAACAATTCTAATAGACCTAGTCACAAACCTCCGACTTGTGTTTGTTTCAAGGGCGTCTATGAAAGATGAGTGTTCTAGCCCAGCTTGCTGACGTCGTGTGATCCCCTTGCATCTGCAAATGTGTTGCTTATCCAGCGTTACTAGCGAGTACATTTTGGGCTTAAGGGCAACGAGCTGGGTTATAATTTTAAACCCTACTTCGGACTTTAAAAGACCCAGTTTGCCCTTTCGCACGATTGAATATAGAGAATGATCTTTGGGGAAATTGCTAAAATCAATGTGGCATATGAGTAGGGCCTTATTAAGCTCTTCAAACGCATCTCTGCAAGTAAGCTGAATAATGTACAAGTCAGTGTCGGTGTAGAGCAGTTTTGCCTTGTCACCATATTTCGCTTTGACCGTGTCGTACCAAAAGAAATATAGCCGCCTTTTAGCTATTTGAAGAATTTAAAAGCTTAGATATATGGGCGTATCGATAGTGAGCGAATCTTTGCGGGTCGTGCATAGGACACGGTCCTCACTCAGCAAAGTCGCTCGTTTGAAAAACGGGTCGCGCGCGTTTGAGGAACTGTTTGTGAGTTGTGGTTAAATAGTATTTATTGGCATAACGCTCAAAATTCATTAAAGATTTGCAATATATTGCGTTATTTACAAGTTTAAATGCCTTAGACTTAATTGAACAGGTTGGACTTAATTGAAATTCCTGCGAATGAGGTCATACATTCTAGGGTCTGATATTGGATCTAGCGCCACCTTACTTTTGAACAGGAAGGCGTCCCACGCGAAACTAGATAAAGAGAGGCAATATGCAATATCTAATCTATAAAGATCTAACATAGTTCGTCGCCACACCGTGAAAATGTCGGCCAAAATGCCAGTATCAACTTTTAAATACAAGACGAGATATTCGCCAATATTGCGACACTTGGCCAATTTAAAGACCTTTACCGCTTGTTTGTATTCTTTTTCAGGGAGCTCTTCCTGTGTTAAGATATTGAAAAATGCATCTCTAGGGGGGAGCTGCGGTTCATTTAATACGTCCCAATTTGACACGTAATCGTAACAAAAGGACTGTTTGCCAGTTAACAGTAAATTATGGGCCTCAGCAGGGACCTTATCTAACATGGCGAGAGTGAACGTCGTAGGTTTGCCGCTGTCGATGTGTTCCTTGGCTAATTTGCCCAATGACTCATTGAGCAAGGCTGAGCTGTCCATAAATCTAAGAAAGTCAATGTCAACTTTCATAAATTTATACCCGTCTTTTCACATAATATCTACGTTGCGTTTGGGCACGTTTCCTAACTCGTTTAACAAAACCCCTAAATCATACGCCGCATTATGTGAAAACGTGTGCAAGTATTTGTAACCATTTTTGCACTGGAGATTGCAGCGAGAGCATAGGGCGGCTAAGTAATTATGTTTTCTCAGTGAATGATCGTGGTGCCTATTTCTGACGATTTTGGGCCCGAAAGGTTCGTCACATATCTCGCACATGGTCTGAGCCCTGTAAACCTCCTTTTGCTCCTTCGACATATGTAGATGGTAATATGGCTGTTCCTGCGCTATTCTGGACCACGAAGAGGATAGTTTACTAAAGAAATGGGTTGCAGAATTGGGCCCGAGGTAGAAATATTTTTCGACGATATTATAGCGACGGTCTATGATTATGTACGCATATGCGATGGACCTGTGACGTGCTTCGATTATGCCCTGTGGCCTAACCTTTTGCAGGGCACATTCAGAATCGTAGTTGCACGTGTGGCTTGGCCCGTACGCTCGCCCGAAATGTTTAGACTCTATTTTCTTTTCTGGGGGGAGGAAAATGCAACGTTTGTTTGACCTCGCAAGTTGCTTCATGCGCGAGCATTTGATGGTTTGGGAAGGCGATTAAGCAGGAATGGCAAAATTTATGATTAGCTGGGTTGTTTTCCGAATGAGACCTCATATTACGCACATATTTGGTAAAGTCCTTGATGAGGACCAAATGTCGGCCTTCCAGCATAAGTAAAGATATAACATCCTTAAAATTTCCACGGCCTTTTCTAGCCAAACTAATGTAATGACGACCATTATCTCCTTTTGCCAGAACATAAATAAATATTGAAGGCCTGTTTAAATCTTCGACTTTGGCGATGTCGTCAAAAGATACCGGCGTGCCTATATCATTACTCCATCTTACTTGTAGGCGACACCATTGCCCAGATTTGGCCTGATTTTTTATGTCGTTATAAAGGAGCCCGCGGGACAAACATTTGTGCACAGCGATGCACTGCATAAGGCAAATATTGATTTTCCCTTGGGGGTTGAATATGTGGCCTTTGCCCTGTAACTTGGCCGGGTATTCTACAAATGAACCCAGTCGAATTGGGTGTTCCATGAGGGCCACATTTATGTTAAACCCCGAAATTGACTCTATCCCGACACTCGACCCTTCCTGTTCCCCTAGCAACTCCACAAGTTTATTGTCTATCTCATCGGCCCACAAATTAACAAGCTGTTCTACTTCCTCTTGAGTTATGGCACGCATTTCCCCGCGCATGTGCATTACTGGATCCAAATCAACGTCGGGCTCTACGTTAAGCCTCCGCACCGCAAATTGTAAGTCATGGAAAAGTCTAATATATGGATGTTCTAAAGTGAATAACCTATTGAGGAAATCAATGAAAAATGCGCGATATGTTCGTAAATAAGCCCCTGGATCACCCTGCACGTGCTCCGGCACGCTAAATGAATAGCGTGTATAAGCCCCATTGAAATTGCGAATGATGTTCACAATTACAATATCCCGAGGAGGGGGAGGGGAAGGAGAAGGTGGTGGTGGTGGTGTGTCGACCGACTCTGGCGAGGTATTGGGTGATGAGTCTGCTGGGTTTGATGATGAGGCGTCACTGTCAGCGTCTGCAAAAACAAAAGAAAGAGGTATTAATATCAGTATTGTATGTAGTGTGTATGTTGTGTGTACTCACCTAGTTGTGTTTGTGGTGGTTGAGCTCTGGCTCTTTGGTCCCGCCTCTCAACCGTCAATCAACAGGTGTACAGATTCCTGAGCCTATTGGCCTCTATCGTATCTACACTTGAAACTGTATATGGAGTCAGCCTCCACCACATCACTTCCTAATGCATTCCATTTGTCAACCACTCTGACACTAAAAAAGTTCTTTCTTATATCTCTGTGGCTCATTTGGGAACTCAGTTTCCACCTGTGTCCCCTTGTGCGTGTGCCCTTTGTGTTAAATAGCCTGTCTTTATCTACCCTATCAATTCCCTTCAGAATCTTGAATGTAGTGATCATGTCCCCCCTAACTCTTCCGTCTTCCAGCGAAGTGAGGTTTAATTCCCGTAGTCTCTCCTCGTAGCTCATACCTCTCAGCTCGGGTACTAGTCTGGTGGCAAACCTTTGAACCTTTTCCAGTTTAGTCTTATCCTTGACTAGATATGGACTCCACGCTCGGGCTGCATACTCCAAGATTGGCCTGACATATGTGGTATACAAAGTTCTGAATGATTCTTTACACAAGATTCTGAATGCCGTTCGTATGTTGGCCAGCATGGCATATGCCGCTGATGTTATCCTCTTGATATGTGCTGCAGAAGACAGGTCTGGCGTGATATCAACCCCAAAGTCTTTTTCTTTCTCTGACTCCTGAAGAATTTCTTCTCTCAGAAGATCCCTTGTATCTGGCCTCCTGCTCCCTACACCTATCTTCATTACATTACATTTGGTTGGGTTAAACTCTAACAACCATTTGTTCGACCATTCCTTCAGCTTGTCTAGGTCTTCTTGAAGCCTCAAACAGTTCTCTTCTGTTTTAATCCTTCTCACAATTTTGGCATCATCCACAAACATTGAGAGAAATGAATCAATACCCTCCGGGAGATCATTTACATATATCAGAAACAAGATAGGACCGAATACAGAGCCCTGTGGGACTCCACTGGTAACTTCACGCCAATCGGAGGTCTCACCCCTCACCGTAACTCTCTGCTTCCTATTGCTTAGGTACTCCCTTATCCACTGGAGCACCTTACCAGCTACACCTGCCTGTCTCTCCAGCTTATGTACCAGCCTCTTATGCGGTACTGTGTCAAAGGCTTTCCGACAATCCAAGAAAATGCAGTCTGCTCAGCCCTCTCTTTCTTGTGTAATCTTTGTCACCTGGTCGTAGAATTCTATTAAGCCAGTCAGGCAAGAATTACCCTCCCTGAATCCATGTTGGCGATTTGTCATGAAGTCCCTTCTCTCCAGATGTGTTAACAGGATTTTCTCACGATCTTCTCCATCACCTTGCATGGTATACAAGTCAAGGACACTGGCTTGTAGTTCAGTGCCTCTTGCCTGTCGCCCTTTTTGTATATTGGGACCACATTCGCCGTCTTCCATTTTCCTGGTAGGTCTCCCATCTCCAGTGACTTACTATACACTATGGATAGTGGCAAGCAAAGTGCCTGTGCACACTCTTTCAGTACCCATGGTGAGATCCCGTCTGGACCAACAGCCTTTCTAATATCCAGATCCAGCAGGTGTGTCTTGACCTCCTCTCTCGTAATTTTGAACTCTTCCAAGGCCGCCTGGTTTACCTCTCTTTCTCCTAGCACAGTAACTTCACCTTGTTCTATTGTGAAGACCTCCTGGAACCTCTTGTTGAACCTCTTCATACACCTCTTTGTCATTCTCTGTATACCTGTCCTCACCTGTTCTAAGTTTCAATACCTGTTCTTTCACTGTTGTTTTCCTTCTGATGTGACTGTGGAGTAGCTTTGGTTCGGTCTTGGCTTTGTTTGCTATATCATTTTCAAAACTTTTCTCTGCTTCTCTTCTCACCCTGACGTACTCATTCCTGGTTCTCTGGTATCTCTCTCTGCTTTCTGGTGTTCTGTTATTCCAGAAGTTCCTCCACGCCCTTTTGTTCAGTTTCTTCACTTGTGTGTGTGTGTACTCACCTATATGTACTCACCTATATGTGCTTGCAGGATCGAGCATTGACTCTTGGATCCCGCCTTTCTAGCTATCGGTTGTTTACAGCAATGACTCCTGTCCCATTTCCCTATCATACCTAGTTTTAAAAGTATGAATAGTATTTGCTTCCACAACCTGTGTGTGTGTGTGTGTGTGTTGATTGTTGATTGAGATGTCTAAAAAAAAAAAGGCATTAATATTGGCATGGCCCGGTCTGTTTTTTTGTTTTTTTTTTTGAGCGAGTGGTGCGATCGAGATCACATAACAACAACAAAAAATGCGAAATATTCACGTTCTCCATGCTGCCCCTCACGCTGAAGCAATGATGTTGACTGGTCGCTCCTATAACTTTCAAACAAATCGGGGATCTGACGTGCATATCAACCGAAGAGCTGGGCGAGGTGTGCGCGTGTTGTTGTTGGTGTTGTTGTTGTCACTTTTGTTGATGTTGTTGCTCACATTGTCGTTGAATTAGAGTGCGATATGGTGGTCCTGGAAGGAATAACAGTACAATAGCTGGAGGAATAGCCTTTTTAAGAGGTGTCTATATGATCTCTCTCTCCCTCTAGCACTCGCACTCACAATAATAATAATAATAATAATAATAATAATAATAATAATAATTAACAAAAAATAACTTACGTTTGTAGCGGCGGGTTCTTAGTGGTGGCGGGTCGGGGTAAGAATCGTCATCGGCCGCCAAGTATGGGGGTGTTTTGGGTGAGAAATCCTGTTCAAAATCTGGCATGGGGCTGAACATGTCAGGAGACCTGACTCGCATGTTGATTGGGGAGCTGGGCGGTCTGCTGCTGCTGTTGCCGTTGTCGTTGTATTAGCAGTCGATATGGTTGCCCTGGTGGGAGACAAAAAAAATGTTTTTAGCTGTGGGTGGCTGGCTTTTTTAAAAGAGCTGTGAATATAATATTTTCTCTCTCTCTCTCTCTCTCTTTTCAATAACGATGTTGATAATGTGAATAAATAATAGTAATAACTTACGTTTATAGCGGCGGGTTCTTGACGGTCGAGGGTCGAAACCAGGAGGCATGCCCGAGCATTGTGGAGTATGGGGCGAGGGCGACGATTCTGGGTCATCACAATCGCTGAATAAGTCGGGAGACCAAACTCGCGGGTTTGGCAATGGGTCCGAATCACTGCTCCAGAGTTCGTTGGCGGGTAATGCACAGCCTGGGCTTGTGGCATGGTGAATGGCTATGTGTGTGAAAAAAATAATAATAAATAAATATATATATATTTATTTATTTATTTTATATATATATATATATATAATATATATATATATATATATATATATATATATATATATATATATATATATATATATATATATAATATTGTGGCAAATTACCAATGTTGTGGCTTACCAATTTATTTTTTAATGGAACACCTCCCCTGAGTATAACTATTTAAAATTGTCCCAGAGGGTGGCTCGTCACTGGCAAGTACCTGTACTGGTAATTATCTTTGCGAGGTCGCTGGGCAGTCGCCAGTTTGGGTGGTCATTGCTTAATCTGTGGAGTGGGGGTATGGGGCAAACGCGCATTAAAAAGCAATTTGCAACCTGCGGCCGCCTCCATCGAGCATTAAAACCAACCTCGGGTGATGCCCGAAAAAATAGCTTAACATTAATGCAGTTGTATATATTGTAGTGCCATATATTATTGAAGATATGTGAATTGTAATGTTATGTATTGTTGTAATTTTTGTTAAATAAAAAAACTAACGATGAAAAAAAATAATGTTTTTAATTTACAGGTGGGGGAATCTATAATACTGAACGAAGGAACGAATGAATTATGTCCTTTCTGATGTTGCTCTTTCCTATGAAAAAATAATTGATAATGTTCTTTCCTCTGAAATTAAACATAAATACTTGTTTCTATATGTTTGGATGAAAAACATGAAATATTACACTTGAGAAATAATACGGTGTTGTTTCCCCGATCTTAATAATATGCAAATTCCTGATCTTAATAATCAAACTAACCAGTGTTTGGACAATGGAACTTGCATATATATATTTTTTCTGTCAATTATCTTAGTTTCCCCTTCGATGAAAACGGGAATGGCCCACCATTGAAGATGTTTTCTGTGAAACGGTATCTAGAGAAAATGGAACATATATCTGGGGTAACTGGCGGAAAATATAACTCTAGTCTTGTTCTCATTTAGTTTTTACCTGATTATTGAAACCTTACTAAATGTAAAGACAGACCCTTTATTTCAGATACACTTCTCAGCAGGAATTAAAAAAACAGATATATTGTATTTACATAAAAACACACGCACACACACACACACACATATACTAGCGCCATTAAAAAACTCCAAAAACTGTTATATTCCTTTCACCAGTGTATTTTTTGGTTTTAATCTATTGAACATTCATCCTCTGTACCTTTCATAAGTAGGGACCCCCTTCTTGATGTCTAATACTCATAATAAACTTAGGAGACAAATTGTAAAAAAAACGGTTAGGATAGGGCACTAGTTGCTCAGGCTCACTCTGGGAGGTGGGTCCTGGGGACCCCTGGGGGAAACGGACCACCACCCTATCCCACCAGCCAGCCAGGTGCGCGTCCCGACCCAACCGCTTAAAAAGTTTTTGCACGATTTGGCCCCCAGGAATCGAGTCGGCATGGAAGTGCCCAACCGTTTCTGAAAATCCATTCACGATTTGTCTCATTTTACACTACTGCTCACGACAACACTAAATGGTCATGCCAACACTAAGTGCCTATGAAAACACAAAAAAGTCATGATAACACTGAGCAACCATAACAAAAAATAGTTGCTCATGACAACACTATGCGCTCATGATAACATTATGTGCTTATTACAACACTAAGCGCTCATGACAGCACTAAGCGCTCATGACAACACTATGCGCTCAGAACAACACTAAGCACTTATGACAACACTAAGTGCTCATGACATCACTAAGAACTCATGACAACAATAAGCAATTATTACAACACTAAGCGCTCATGACAACACTATGCGCTCATAACAAAACTAAGCACTAATGACAACACTAAGCACTCATGAAAACACTAAGCACTCATGACAACACTAAGCACTCATGACGATACTAATTGCTCATGACAGCTCTAAGCGCTCATGACAACACTAAGCGATCATGACAACAATAGCACTCATGACAACACTAAGAATGCATGACAACAATAAGCTCTCATGACAACACAAGGAACTCATGAGAACACTAAGCACTCATGACAACATTAAGTGCTCCAACAACACTAAATGATCATGCCAACACTAAGTGCCTATGACAACACTTAGTGCTCATGACACCACAAAGTGCTTATAACAAAACTAAGCGCCCATGACAACACTAAGCGCTCATGACAACACTTAGTTCTCATGACAACACTAAGCGCTCATGACAACATTAAGAACTCATAACAACACTAAGTACTCATGACAATACAAAGCCCTCATGATAACACTAAGCAATCATGACAAAAATAGTCGCTCATGACAACACAAAGCACTCATGATAACATTATGCGCTCATTACAACACTAAGCGATCATGACCACATTAAGTGTTCATGACAACTATAAGCTCTCAGGACAACACTAAGCATTCATGACAACACTATGTGCTCATGACAACATTAAGAACTCTTGACAACACTAAGAAATCACGACAACTCTAAACGCTCATGACAACACTAAGCACTCATGACAACACTAAGTGCTCATGACAACATTAGGAACTCATGACAACATGAAGTGCTCATGACAACTCTAAGCGCTCAGGACAACACTAAGCACTCATGACAACACTATGTGCTCATGACAACATTAAGAACTCTTGACAACACTAATAAAACACGACAACTCTAAACGCTCATGAAAACACTAAGTGCTCAAGACAACACTAAGTGCTCATTGTAACGGGGGGGGGGCGGGGAAAATAGCTCTCTCTTGCCCATTATTCCACCCCCAGTTAACTAACGAGACCGGGGAAACAGCTCTCTTTAGTCCATTATCCCGTCCCCAGTTAGCTAAATATTCTAGAGCATCCCCCATAGTTCCTACGGCAGCCTCTCTCGTTCAACACCTTGTAACCTAGTTATTCGATTACCTAGGTGCTAGGACTACAAGGCGCCGTAACTTGATCAGCTACTCGAAACTCTAGGAGAACTTTAGAACACACTTCACTGCCACAAACGTATAAGAGAAACGAAAGGAAAGAGATGAATAATGAAGTAATTAGTGAGGGTTTGGGGTGAGAGAGGTAGAGAGGTGGGAGGAGCGAGGAGGGTCGTCAGTTGAAAGGGAGAGTTCGGAGAGGGGTGGAGGGAGAGGAGCAGATAGGTAGAAGTAGAAAAGTAGATAGTAGAAGTAGAAGAGTAGATAGTAGAAGAAATGCTGCCACCATCCATTCATTTGTCCGTACCTACAAGACAAGGAATGGAACTTGTCTGTATCACAATATTCTCAAAGATGTTATCAAGAGGTCATAATTAGTCTGTTCCATCTGTATCATGTACCCATTAAAATCATGAAACCAATAACCGCAGAGACTTTCTCACCTCAACTCAAAACCTCTAGGGAACAAAGTTAAAGACAATTTAAATAATAAATTCAATTATATTTCACATGATAAGTATCATAATTTAAGCAATTCAACTTAATGTTCAAGATTAATATGCAAAGTGAATCATCATCCAAGAATTCGAGAACCCTACAACTTGACTGCCCCTGGTCCTCACATAACACTTGCAAACACGACCAAGTCACCTAAATGTTCACTCACCGAAGGCTGAGTCTAAGTTGAATCGAGAGGGGGGGGGGGATTTTGCAGTTGTCAGGCAGCGTCACCCCCCCGTCCGGCGACAGCCTATCTCGACGGCTGGCCTCTTCTCTGCCCTGCTGGCTGGTCTCCTCTTGCTTCCCCTGCTATGCTCTCTCAGTATATATTGGGGAACCTAGTAGCTAACTCCGCCCACAAGTAGATAGCCCGAGGCTCTCTACGAAACCACTCCTTAAACTTCGGCATGTTTGAAGGCTACCAGGCTACAATTATCAGATTAGCAGAAGCAAGGTGAAATTCGCATGAGCTGACCTCAGGTCAATTTGAGGTCATTAACGCTTAGAGGTGTGAGTTTCAGGCCAACAAGCTGGCGCCTCTCAAATCCTTGTCTGTGACTCATGAACTATATGCGTATATTAAATAAAACTAAACCAAATACCTTTACAGTGTTACATCTCCTCTTTTCCCCGAAAATAAAGTTTTTGCAACACTTCTAAAGCAAGCTAGATGTGTGCGACAATTTTATTAAAAAAAATACATCCTAGCTAAACAAATATACATCATCCTACTCTAAAAATGAAATATGTAGACAGACGTCCATTGTCTCTCGCTGGGCGACGTCACTGCTTGGTCTTGTCGATAGTCCTGTGACACGTTTCTTCAACACAACTGCTTCCGTCGCTTCTCTGTCGTTAACGCACAACAACCCTTGGCCAACCAGTAAGCCGTTACTTCTTGTACTGCGCACAGGACCGTGGAATTCGGTTGTCCCAGCTGATCTGTAATTGGGCCTACGTCAGTCACCATGAGCGACGTATATTGGGGTTCTTCACAGCTATTGGGACTAAAAGTTTCGAGACCTCCATATAGTTGGCACCGTAGAAATCCCATCCTACTTTTCTCATCCCCGTTACTCCAGTACGCCTCCTTCAGAGAGCCACTTCTGACAGCCACATCAAGTCCGCACGACACAGGGGGAATCACTCAACAGAGCAACATGCTTGCAGGAGCGTCGGCCAGTTAAGGCAAACGATCCTGTCTTGCAATTACGCTCCATGCAATGATGCTGACACCAGCAAGGGACACTAGGCATCGTGTCTCAGCTTGGTCTTATCCTCTCTTCTTTCTTCTCTCTTCTTTCTCTCTCTCTTCTTTCTTCCTTCTTCTTTCTCCCATGGTCTTTGACAAGTGACCTGGGGTCCACAGGGTCCGTCCGTCCTGAGGTCCATCCTGGGTAGACCAATGTTGGTGGAACAGACTGAGAGTCGTTGTTGTTCCTCTTCCATCTTTTACTGGGTCGTCTGGGGTCGTCTGCAGAACGTCCTGGGGTCCACTGGGGTCCGTCCGTCCTGGGGTCCACTGGGTAGACCATAGTAACCGACCGAGAGGGCTGCATCTTGGGGGTCCCCAGGGGTGATGGTGGTGGTGGAGCCATGACATCCAGGTAGCAGGCTGGTCGTCGTGGTGGTGATAAACGCCTGTAAGGTTGGTACAAGGCAGCCGTCTCCCTCTTCTGTATATGCGCGCCTCTCCTCTGGCTTCAACCTGGGAATGAACATAAAGGCCACAATACCCGTTTTCCAACATTGTTGTGTGACCCTGTAGTTTGTAAAGGGTTCACACAGTCCAATCATAACGCTCTCCTCCTGGCAACGACTACACTTAAATTTTAATAATCCAATTAACACGGAATGATATTGACTTGGTGGAACATAAGACAGTACCAGAGTAAAGTTAGAGAAGAGAGAATAAGGTCGTCACTACTTTTAACTTGTCACCTAAAACAACCTCGACAAAAAAATATCAATGCTAATAGAGACAAAACACTAGCCTAACTTAACTATACCGTTCCTAATCTTAAGTACTCAATTAGCCGTTACTCCCATCATTAACCTACAGCCACCTACGTGACCCAGAGTGTTTCCCTCGCTTCTCCGCGGGTCCACAACTCAAAACTTTTGCCACCCCCTGTGACCAGACTATCTAACGTCGAGCGTCCCCAACGTGAAGTCTACTGACATACTAAGCCTCCCCCTAACATGCTGTACAAGACCAGTACACCTCGGGTTATTGCGCTCAAATTGAGTAAAACAGTCGATCGCAATAATCTGAGCAGAACCACCACTTAAAACTACTTAAGAACTACACCTGCCACTCCCCAAATGACCTGGCAACCCGCGGTGGCTGGATATCCCCCTGGGACATGTGTGGTCACCTGTCACACTCAGCTGACCTGCACTACCACCAACCGCTAAGTTCCCAAATCGCTAAATATTATCACTACACACGCAAGTTCTGGTAAAAATTCCCAGAATTTCACAAAACTCCCAAAATCACTAGAACACAACGCCAGTGAATCCCTACCTCCTAACCTGAAAAACTCGCTAACTCGTGAATATTAAACACCTGTCAAGATCTCCCTGATAGCGCCTGAGCGGCAATAGGACACGTGGGACTGAACAATGTTAAAGTAACATCTGCTACATTAAACATTGTTCAACACCGCTGCCATCATTGTAACGGAGGGAGGGGGGTGGAGGAAATAGCTCTCTCTTGTCTATTATTCCCCCCCCCAGTTAACTAACGAGGTCGGGGGAAACAGCTCTCTTTAGTCTGTTATCCTGCCATCAGTTAGCTAACTATTCTCGAGCACCCCCCATAGTTCCTATGGCAACCTCTCTCGTTCAACACCTTGTAACCTAGGTATTCGACTACCTAGGTGCTATGACTACAAGGCACCGTAACTTTATCAGCTACCTGAAAATCTAGAGAACTCTAGAAAACATTTCACTGCCACAAACGTATAAGAGAAACGAAAGGAAAGAGATGAATAATGAAGTAATTAGTTAGGGTTTGGGGTGAGAGAGGTAGAGAGGTGGGAGGAGCGAGGAGGGTCGTCAGTTGAAAGGGAGAGTTCAGAGAGGGGTGGTGAGAGGGAGGAGTAGATGGGTAGAAGTAGAAAAGTAGATAGTAGAAGTAGAAGAGTAGATAGTAGAAGAAGAAATGCTGCCACCATCCATTCATTTGTCCGTACCTACAAGACAAGGAATGGAACTTGTCTGTATCACAATATTCTCAAAGATGTTATCAAGAGGTCATTATTAGTCTGTTCCATCTGTATCATGTACCCATTAAAATCATGAAACCAATAACCGCAGAGACTTTCTCACCTCAACTCAAAAACTCTAGGGAACAAAGTTAAAGACAATTTAAATAATAAATTCAATTATGTTTCACATGATAAGTATCATAGTTTAAGCAATTCAACTTAATGTTCAAGATTAATATGCAAAGTGAGTCATCATCCAAGAATTCGAGAACCCTACAACTTGACTGCCCCTGATCCTCACACAACACTTGTAAACACGACCAAGTCACTTAAATGTTCACTCACCGACGACTGAGTCTAAGTTAAATAGAGAGACGGGGAGGGGGGGGGGGGAGTTTCCAGTTGTAGGGAAGCGTCAACCCCCCCCCCCCCCCCCATCTCGACGGACGGCCTCTGCTCTGCTCTGCTGGCTGGTCTCCTCTTGCTTCCCCTGCTATGCTCTCTAAGTATATATTGGTGAACCTAGTAGCTAGCTCCGCCCACAAGTAGATAGCCCGAGGCTCACTACGAAACCACTCCTTAAACGTCGGCATGTTTGAAGGCTACCAGGCTACAATTATCAGATTAGCAGAAGCAAGGTGAAATTCGCATGAGCTGACCTCAGGTCAATTTGAGGTCATTAACGCTTAGAGGTGTGAGTTTCAGGCCGACAAACTGGCGCCTCTCAAATCCTTGTCTGTGACTCATGAACTATATGTATATATTAAGTAAAACTAAACCAAACACCTTTATGGTGTTACATCATGACAACGCAAAAACTCATGACAACACTAAGAACACATGACAACACTAAGTGCTAACGACAACACTAAGAATTCATTACAACACTAAGCACTCATGACAACACTAAGTGCTTAGGAAAAAACTAAACAATCATGACAACACTATGTGCTCATGACAACACTAAGCACTCATGACATCACTAACCTCTCATGACAACAATAAGCATTCATGACAACACTAAGAATTCATGACAACACAAACAATCATGACAATACTAAGCGCTCATGACAACAAAAGCAAATGACAAATCTAAGAATGCATGAGAACACTAAGCGTTCATAACAATACAAGTAACTCATGATAACACTAAGTGCTCATGACAACACAAAGCACTCATGATAACACCAAGAATTCATGACAACAATAGGATGCTCATGACAACACTAAGCGCTCATGACAACACTAAGTTCTCATGACAACACTAAGAACTCATTACAACACTAAGTTCTCATGACAACACTAGGTGCTCATGACAACACTAAGTGCTCATGACAACACTAAGTGCTCATGACAACACTAAGTGCTCATGACAACACTAAGTGCTCATGACAAGAAAAAGACTCATAACAACACAAAAATTCAGGACAACAGTAAGTGCTCTTGACAACACTAAGTGCTCATCACTACACAAAAACTCATGACAACATTAAGCGCTCCTGACAACTTTAAGTGCTGATGACAACAATAGGTGCTCATGACAACACTAAGTGCTCATGACAACACCCAGTGCTCACGACAACACAAAAACTCAAGACAACACTAAGAACAAATAACAATATTTGGCACTCATGACAACACTAGGAACTCATGACAACACTAAGCACTAATGACAACGTTAAGAAAACATGATAACACTAAGCACTCATGACAACACTACGCTCTCATGACAACAATAAGCACTCATGACAACACTAAGCACTCTTGACAACACTAAGCACTCATGACAATACAAACACCCATGACAACACTAAGTTCTTATAATAACACTAAGCACTCATAAATACACTAAAAACTCATTACTCCACTATGACTAAATGTCCACACTAATCGCTCATGACAGCTCTAAACGCTCATGACAACAATAGCACTCATGACAACACTAAGAATGCATGACAACACTAAGCGCTCATGACAACACAAGGAATTAATGACAATACTAAGCGTTCATGAAAACATTTAATACTCACAACAACACTAAGTGCTCATGACAACACTAAGTGCTCATGACAAAACAAAGTGTTCATTACAACACAAAAACTCATGACAACACTAAGCGCTCCTGACAACATTGGGTGCTCATGACAACAATAGCACACATGACAACACTAAGAATGCAAGAGAACTCTAAGCGCTCATGACAATACAAGGAACTCATGACAACACTAGGAACTCATGACAAAACAAAGCACTCATCACAACATTAAGAACACATGATAACACTAAGCACTAAATGACACCACTAACCTCTCATGACAACAATAAGCACTCATGACAACACTAAGAACTCATGACAACACTAAGCGCTCATGACAACACAATGAACTCATGACAATACTAAGCGCTCATGAAAACATTTAATTCCCACGACAAAACTAAGTGCTCATGACAACACTAAGTGCTCATGACCAAACTAAGTGTTCATTACAACACTTAGCGCTCATGACAACATTGGGTGCAATTGACAACTCTAAGTGCTCATGACAACACAAAATCCCATGCCAACACTAAGAACACATGATAACACTAAGCATCCATGACAACACTAGGAACTCATGACAACACTAAGCACTCATGACAACACTAAGCACTCATGACATCACTAAGCACTCACGCCATCACTAAGCTCTCATGACAACACAAACACTCATGACAACACTAAGTTCATATGACAATACTAAGCACTCATGACAATACTAAGCACTCATGACAACACTAAGTTCTCATGACAACACAATAAATCAAGACAACACAATAAATCAAGACAACACTAAGTGCTCATGACAACACTAAGTGCTCAGGGGAACACTAAGTGCTCATACCAACACTAAGAACTCATGACAACACAAAGCACTCATGACAACACTAAGCCCTGATGACAACACTAAGCGCTCATAACAACAGAAAGCACTCATGACAAGACAAAATGTTCATGAGAACACTAAGCACTCGTACCAACAATAAGCGCTCATGACAACACTAGGAACTCATGTCAACACTAAGCACTCATGACACTTTAGGAAAACATGATAACACTAAGCACTAATGTCAACACTAAGCTCTCATGACAACACTAAGCAATCATGACAACACTAAGCACTCATGACAAAACTAAGCACTCATGACAACACTGAACACCCATGACAACACTAAGCGCTCATGACAACACTAAGTTCTCATGACAACACTAAGCACTCATGAAAACACTTAGTTCTCATGACAACACTAAGCACTCTTGACAACACTAAGCACTCGTGACAACACAAAAACTCATGACATTACTAAGCGCTCATGACAACACTTAGCACTCAAGAAAACACTAAGCACTCATGACAACACTAAGCGCTCATGACAACACTATGCGTTCATGAAAAACTAAGTGCTCATGACAACACTATGCGCTCATAACAAAACTAAGTACTCATGACAACACTAAGCACTCATGACGAAACTAATCGCTCATGACAGCTCTAAGCTCTCATGACAATACTAAGCACTCATGACAACACTTAGTTCTCATGACAACACTAAGCGCTCATGACAACACTAAGTTCTGATGACAACACTAAAAACTCATGACAACACTAAGTTCTCATGACAACAGTAAGTGCTCCTGACAACACTAAGTGCTCATGACAACATTAAGTGCTCATGACAACACTAAGCGCTCATGACAACACTAAGAACTCCTGACAACACAAAAACTCAATACAACACAAAACACAAGAAACACTACAACTCTTGACACACTAAGCGCTCCTGACAACTTTAAGTGCTCATCACAACAATAGGTGCTCATGACAACGCTAAGTGCTGATGACTACACTAAGTGCTCATGACAACACTAAGTGCTCATGACAACACAAAAACTCATGACAACACTAAGAACTCATGACAACACTAAGAACGAATAACAACACAAAGTACTCAAGACAACACTAGGAACTCATGACAACACAAAGCACTCATGACAACATTAAGAACACATGATAACACTAAGCACTCATGACAACACAAGGCTCTCATGACAACACTAAGCACGCATGAAAACACTAAGCACTCATGACAACACAAACACTTATGACAACACTAAGTATTTATGACAACACTAAGCACTCATGAAAACAATAAGAACTCATGATAACGCTAAGTTCTCATGACAACACAAAAACTCACATTACAACACAATGACAACACAATAAAACAAGACAACACTAAGTGCTCATGAAAACACTAAGTGCTCAAGGGAACATTAAGTGCTCATGACAACACTAAGTGCTCGTGCCAACACTAAATGCCCATGACGACACTGAGAACTTATGACAACACTAAGAACTCATGACAACACAGAGCACTCATGACAACACTAAGCACTTATAACAACACTAAGCGTTCATAACAACACAAAGAACTCATGACAACACTAAATGTTCATAACAACACTAAGCACTCGTACCAACAATCAGCGCTCATGACAACACTAAGCACTAATGACAGTACTAAGCACTCATTACACCACTATGACTAAATGACAATACTAATCGCTCATGACAGCTCTAAATGCTCATGACAACACTAAGAGCTCATGACAACACTAAGCGCTCATGACAACAAAATGAAGTCATGACAATACTAAGCGCTCATGCAAACATTTAATTTCCACGACAAAACTAAGTGCTCATGACAACACTAAGTGCTCATGACCAAACTAAGTGTTCATTATAACACAAAAAATCATGACAACACTTAGCGCTCATGACAACATTGGGTGCAATTGACAACACTAAGTGCTCATGACAACGCAAAATCCCATGCCAACACTAAGAACACATGATAACACTAAGCATCCATGACAACACAAGGAACTCATGACAACACTAAGCACTCATGACAACACTAGGCACTCATGACATCATTAAGCACTCACGACACCACTAAGCTCTCATGACAACACAAACACTCATGACAACACTAAGTTCATATGACAACACTAAGCACTCATAAAAACACTAAGAACTCATGACAACGCTAAGTTCTCATGACAACATAAAAACTCATGACTATACTAAGCACTCATGACAATACTAAGCACTCATGACAACACTAAGTTCTCATGACAACTCAATAAATCAAGACAACACTAAGTGCTCATGACAACACTAAGTGCTCAGGGGAACACTAAGTGCTCATAATAACACTAAGTGCTCATACCAACACTAAGCGCCTATGACGACACTAAGAACTCATGAACACACAAAGCACCATAACAAACCTAAGTGCTCATGACAACACTAAGAACTCATGACAACACTAAGAACTCATGACAACACTAAGAACTCATGACAACACAAAGCACTCATGACAACACTAAGCCCTATTGACAACACTAAGCGCTCATAACTTCAGAAAGCACTCATGACAACACAATATGTTCATGAGAACACTAAGCACTCGTACCAACAATAAGCGCTCCTGACAACACTAGGAATTCATGTCAACCCTAAGCACTCATGACACTTTAGGAAAACATGATAACACTAAGCACTAATGTCAACACTAAGCTCTCATGACAACACTAAGCAATCATGACAACACTAAGCACTCATGACAAAACTAAGCACTCATGACAACACTGAACACCCATGACAACACTAAGCACTCATGACAACACTAAGTTCTCATGACAACACTAAGCACTCATGAAAACACTAAGTTCTCATGACAACAGTAAGCACTCTTGACAACACTAAGCACTCGTGACAACACAAAAACTCATGACATTACTAAGCGCTCATGACAACACTTAGCACTCAAGAAAACACTAAGCACTCATGACAACACTAAGCGCTCATGACAACACTATGCGCTCATGAAAAACTAAGTGCTCATGATAAAACTAAGCGCTCATGTCAACACAAAGCACTCAAGACAACACTAAGCGCTCTTGACAACACTATGCGCTCATAACAAAACTAAGTACTCATGACAACACTAAGCACTCATGACGAAACTAATCGCTCATGACAGCTCTAAGCACTCATGACAACACTTAGTTCTCATGACAACAGTAAGTGCTCCTGACAACACTAAGTGCTCCTGACAACACTAAGTGCTCATGACAACACTAAGCGCTCATGACAACACTAAAAACTCCTGACAACACAAAAACTCAATACAACACAAAAAACAAGACAACACTACAACTCTTGACAACACTAAGCGCTCCTGACAACTTTAAGTGCTCATCACAACAATAGGTGCTCATGACAACACTAAGTGCTGATGACTACACTAAGTGCTCATGACAACACAAAATTTCATGACAACACTAAGAACGAATAACAACACTAAGTACTCATGACAACACTAGGAACTCATGACAACAAAAAGCACTCATGACAACATTAAGAACACATGATAACACTAAGCACTCATGACAACACAAGGCTCTCATGACAACACTAAGCACTCATGAAAACACTAAGCACTCATGACAACACTAAGCACTCATGAAAACACTAAGAACTCATGATAACGCTAAGTTCTCATGACAACACAAAAACTCACAACACAACACAATGACAACACAATAAAACAAGACAACACTAAGTGCTCATGAAAACACCAAGTGCTCGTGCCAACACTAAATGCCCATGACGACACTAAGAACTTATGACAACACTAAACTCTCATGACAGCACTAAGTGCACATGACAACACTAAGCGCTCATGACGACACTAAGAACTCATGACACCACTAAGAACTCATGAAAACACAGAGCACTCATGACAACACTAAGTTCTTAGGGGAACACTAAGTTCTCATAATAACACTAAGTGATCATACCAACACTAAGCGCCCATGACGACACTAAGAACTCATGAACACACAAAGCACCATAACAAACCTAAGTGCTCATGACAACACTAAACGCTCATGACAACACTAAGCGCTCATAACAACAGAAAGCACTCATGACAACACAAAATGTTCATGAGAACACTAAGCACTCGTACCAACAATAAGCGGTCATGACAACACTAGGAACTCATGTCAACACTAAGCACTCATGACAACATCAGGAAAACATGATAACACTAAGCACTAATGTCAACACTAAGCTCTCATGACAACAGTTAGCAATCATGACAACACTAAGAACTCACGACAAAACTAAGCACTCATGACAACACTGAACACCCATGACAACACTAAGCACTCATGACAACACTAAGTTCTAATGACAACACTAAGCACTCATGAAAACACTAAGTTCTCATGACAACACTAAGCACTCTTGACAACACTAAGCACTCGTGACAACACAAAAACTCATGACATTACAAAGCTCTCAGGACAACACTTAGCACTCAAGAAAACACTAAGCACTCATGACGAAACTAATCGCTCATGACAGCTCTAAGCGCTCATAACAATACTAAGCACTCATGACAACACTTAGTTCTCATGACAACACTAAGCGCTCATGACAACTCTAAGTTCTCATACCAACACTAAAAACTCATGACAACACTAAGTTCTCATGACAACAGTAAGTGCTCCTGACAACACTAAGTGCTCATGACAACACTAAGTGCTAATGACAACAGTAAGCGCTCATGGCAACACTAAGAACTCCTGACAACACAAAAACTCAATACAACACAAATAACAAGACAACACTACAACTCTTGACAACACTAAGCGCTCCTGACAACTTTAAGTGCTGATTACAACAATAGGTGCTCATGACAACACTAAGTGCTGATGACTACACTAAGTACTCATGACAACACTAAGTGCTCATGACAACACAAAAACTCATGACAACACTAAGAACGAATAACAACGCTAAGTACTCATGACAACACTAGGAATTCCTGACAACACAAAGCACTCATGACAACATTAAGAACACATGATAACACTAAGCACTCATGACAACACAAGGCTCTCATGACAACACTAAGCACTCATGAAAACACTAAGCACTCATGACAACACTAAGCACTCATGACAACACAAACACTTATGACAACACTAAGTATTTATGACAACACTAAGCACTCATGAAAACACTAAGAACTCATGATAACGCTAAGTTCTCATGACAACACAAAAACTCACAACACAACACAATGACAACACAATAAAACAAGACAACACTAAGTGCTCATGAAAACACTAAGTGCTCGTGCCAACACTAAATGCCCATGACGACACTGAGAACTTATGACAACACTAAACTCTCATGACAGCACTAAGTGCACATGACAACACTAAGCGCTCATGACGACACTAAGAACTCATGACACCACTAAGAACTCATGACTACACAGAGCACTCATGACAACACTAAGCACTTACGTTAACACTAAGCGTTCATAACAACACAAAGAACTCATGACAACACTAAATGTTCATAACAACACTAAGCACTCGTACCAACAATCAGCGCTCATGCCAACACTAAGCACTAATGACAGTACTTAGCACTCATTACACTACTATGACTAAATGACAATACTAATCGCTCATGACAGCTCAAAATACTCATGACAACACTAAGAGCTCATGACAACACTAAGCGCTCATGACAACACAATGAACTCATGACAAAACTAAGCGCTCATGCAAACATTTAATTCCCACGACAAAACTAAGTGCTCATGACAACACTAAGTGCTTATGACCAAACTAAGTGTTCATTACAACACAAAAACTCATGACAACACTTAGCGCTCATGACAACATTGGGTGCAATTGACAACACTAAGTGCTCATGACAACGCAAAATCCCATGCCAACACTAAGAACACATGATAACACTAAGCATCCATGACAACACTAGGAACTCATGACAACACTAAGCACTCATGACAACACTAGGCACTCATGACATCACTAAGCACTCACGACATCACTAAGCTCTCATGACAACACAAACACTCATGACAAAACTAAGTTCATATGACAACACTAAGCACTCATAAAAACACTAAGAACTCATGACAACGCAAAGTTCTCATGACAACATAAAAACTCATGACAATACTAAGCACTCATGACAATACTAAGCACTCATGACAACACTAAGTTCTCATGACAACACAATAAATCAAGACAACACTAAGTGCTCAGGGGAACACTAAGTGCTCATAATAACATTAAGTGCTCATACCAACACTAAGCGCCCATGACGACACTAAGAACTCATGAACACACAAAGCACCATAACAAACCTAAGTGCTCATTACAACACTAAACGCTCATGACAACACTAAGAACTCATGACAACACTAAGAACTCATGACAACACAAAGCACTCATGACAACACTAAGCCCTAATGACAACACTAAGCGCTCATAACAGAAAGCACTCATGACAACACAAAATGTTCATGAGAACACTAAGCACTCGTACCAACAATAAGCGCTCATGACAACACTAGGAACTCATGTCAACACTAAGCACTCATGACAACATTAGGAAAACATAATAACACTAAGCACTAATGTCAACACTAAGCTCTCATGACAACACTAAGCAATCATGACAACACTAATCACTCATGACAAAACGAAGCACTCATGACAACACTGAACACCCTTGACAACACTAAGCACTCATGACAACACAAAGCACTCGTGACAACACAAAAACTCATGACATTACTAAGCGCTCATGACAACACTTAGCACTCAAGAAAACACTAAGCACTCATGGCAACACTAAGCGCTCATGACAACACTATGCACTCATGAAAAACTAAGTGTTCATGATAAAACTAAGCGCTCGTGTCAACACTAAGCACTCAAGACAACACTAAGTGCTCATGACAACACTATGCGCTCATAACAAAACTAAGTACTCATGACAACACTAAGCACTCATGACGAAACTAATCGCTCATGACAGCTCTAAGGGCTCATGACAACACTAAGTGCTTATGACAACACAAAGTGCTCATGACAACAATAGCACTCATGATGACACTAAGAATGCATGACAACACTAAGCGCTCATGACAACTCAAGGAACTCATGAGAACACTAAGCGCTCATAACAACATTAAGTGCTCACGACAACACTAAATGATCATGTCAACACTAAGTGCCTATGACAACACAAAGAACTCATGATAACACTAAGCAATCATGAGAAAAGTAGTCGCATTTTACAACACTATGCGCTCATGATAACATTAGGTGCTTAATAAAACACTAAGCGCTCATGACAGCACTAAGCGCTCATGGCAACACTAAATGTTCATAACAACACTAAGCACTCGTACCAACAATCAGCGCTCATGACAACACTAAGCACTCATTACACCACTATGACTAAATGACAATACTAATCGCTCATGACAGCTCTAAACGCTCATAACAACACTAAGAGCTCATGACAACAATAGTACTCATGACAACACTAAGAACTCATGACAACACTAAGAACTCATGACAACACAAAGCACTCATGACAACACTAAGCACTTATGACAACACTAAGCGTTCATAACAACACAAAGCACTCATGACAACACTAAATGTTTATAACAACACTAAGCAATCCTACCAACAATCAGCGCTCATGACAACACTAAGAACTAATGACAATACTAAGCACTCATTACACCACTATGACTAAATGACAATACTAATCGCTCATGACAGCTCTAAACACTCATGACAATACTGAGAGCTCATGACAACAATAGCGCTCATGACAACACAAAGAATGCATGACAACACTAAGAATGCACGACAACACTAAGCGCTCATGGCAACACAATGAACTCATGACAATACTAAGAGCTCATGACAACATTAAGAACACATGATAACACTAAGCTCTCATGAACACACTAAGTACTCATGACAACACTAAGCATTCATGACAACACAAAGCACTCATGACAACACAAACACTTATGACAACACTAAGTTCTTATGACAACACTAAGTTCTCATGAAAACACTAAGAACTCATAATAACGCTAAGTTCTCATGACAACACAAAAACTCATGACAATACTAAGCACTCATGACAACACTAAGTTCTCATGACAACACAAAAACTTATGACAACACTGAGAACAAGTAAGAACACTAAGCACTCATGACAACACAATGAACTCATGTCAATACTAAGCGCTCATGAAAACATTTAATGCCCACGACAACACTAAGTGCTCAAGACAAAACTAAGCGCTCATGAAAAAACTATGCGCTCATAACATAACTAAGTACTCATGACAGCACTTAGCACTCATGACGAAAATAATCGCCCATGACAGCTCTAAGCACTCAAGACAACACTAAGTGCTTATGACAACACAAAGTGCTCATGACAACAATAGCACTCATGATAACACTAAGAATGCATGACAACACTAAGCGCTCATGACAACTCAGGGAACTCATGAAAACACTAAGCGCTCATGACAACTTTAAGTGCTCACGACAACACTAAATATCATGCCAACACTAAGTGCCTATGACTACACAAAGAACTCATGATAACAATAAGCAATCATGCCAAAATAGTCACTATGACAACACTATGCGATCATGATAACATTATGTGCTTATTAAAACACTAAGCGCTCATGACAGCACTAAGCACTCATGACAACACTTAGCGCTCAGAACAACACTAAGCACTTATAAAAACATTAAGCTCTCATGAAAACAATAAGCACTCATGACAACACTAGGAACTCATGACAACACTATGCGCTCAGAACAACACTAAGCACTTATAACAACATTAAGCTCTCATGAAAACAATAAGCACTCATGACATCACTAAGAACTCATGACAACAATAAGCAATCATTACAACACTAAGCACTCATGACAACACTATGCTCTCATAACAAAACTAAGCACTCATGACAACACTAAGCTCTCATGACAACAGTAAGCACTCATGACAACATTAAGAACACATGATAACACTAAGCACTTATGACAACACTAAGGTCTCATGACAACACTAAGCACTTATGACAACACTAAGTACTCATGGCAACACTAAGCACCCATGACAACACTAAGCTCACATGACAACACAAACACTCGTGACAACACTAAGTTCTTATGACAACACTGAGCACTCATGAAAACACTAACAACTCATGACAATGCTAAATTCTCATGAAAACACAAAACTCATGATAATACTAAGCACTCATGACAACACTAAGCACTCGTGACAACACTTTGCGCTCAGGTCAAAACTAAGTGCTCATGACAAAATGAAGCGCTCATGTCAATACTAAGCACTCATGTCAACACTAAGCGCTCATGACAACACTATGCGCTCATAACAAAATTAAGTACTCATGACAACACTAAGCACTCATGACGAAACTAATCGCTCATAACAGCTCTAAGCCCTCATGACAACACTAAGTGCTTACGACAACACTAAGTGCTCATGACAACAATAGCACTAATGATAACACTAAGAATGCATGACAACACTAAACGCTCATGACAACACAAGGAACTCATGAGAACACTAAGCGCTCATGACAACATTAAGTGCTCACGACAACACTAAATGATCATGCCAACACTAAGTGCCTATGACAACACTTAGTGCTCATGACACCACTATGTGCTCATAACAACACTAAGCGCCCATGAAAACACTAAGCACTCATGACAACACTTAGTTCTCATGAAAACACTAAGCGCTCATGATAACATTAAGAACTCATGACAATACTAAGCTGTTACGGTCCTCTCGGGACGCAACGGGGTTCTTACTCTGATGTTAGAGGAAGTTGTATCCGGCCCCAAGCCAGTAGTGGCTTTCAAGGGATGAGATCCGTGACGCAATAAACTTAACAGGGGAAGGGAAAGAAAGTTAAGAACTTAAGACTATAATTTTCACCATCACCAAATAAATAATATATAAAATAGTGCACAGGGGGAGGGGTATTAACACTGTACAAGGGAATTGTCTTCGTACTGAAGAATCGCACAATCGTCTTCTCCTGAAGACTCTGGTTAAACTCTCTCGGTGCTGAGTCCTCGGTGCTTTCGTGGCCACACAACGAATCCTCTGAGAAGTTGAGCCTACCCTGGCCACAGGTCAGCCAAAACACAGGTCCACTGGGGGCACCGCCGTGGAGGCCGTCAACCACACGTCCAGCTGGTCTGCTGGCAGGTTCCGGATCAGCAAGGCTGGTCAGGCCACTCCACGAACGATATAAGGGGAACGCCCTAGACAGGAGCCTTGTGTGACACCACAAATCACTCTCCTGTCTTCAATACCCCAGTGGATGATCGTCTCCAACAGTCGGTCCCAGGTAATCCTTCTACTGCCACTCCACTGGCAGGGTAACACACCACAGTGTTCTTCCGGGGGGACGACTTCACAACTGCTGCAGCAAAGCACAAGATATGGGGACGGCTGCCTTGGGTAGACTGACTCAACTTCCATCACAGCAGTCCCAGGTCGACTCTGTAAGCAGACACGTCATCAATAACAGGGACACTAAAACACCTCACTTACAGGCTCAGACACAAACGCCCGACGTATCCACTCCATAGATGGCGCTGTCGTCGTAGCACCACCTCACCAGAGGTCAGGAGCGGCTGTGTTGTGAGCTGCACAGGACTGGAAACTGGCCCTTGTGGCCAGTACACGTCATCCTCACCAGGTGTCGTCGTCCGTTTGGAGGGGGTTTCGGGAGCTGACCCACAGATGGCGCGGTCGTCACTGCTCCGTGCTCAGACGCTGGATCCGGGTTCGTAACACCTCCCCACCAAAAAGAATTTGGTTTGGGGTTCTATAAAGAGAAACACAAACCAAATTAGTACGGCGACACAATTCCAAATGGACTCACAATTACTGTAAACTGGCACGGCGAGGATGTCTCGTCCACAGAACTGTACCACTGGGCAATTCCGGCACAACGGGAACTTGCAGATAGAAGGCAATGACCTGCCTGATGTAATCGTCCACACTTCCACTGCGATGCCAAGCAGGGGCATCATCCCACCTCTCTCGAGTAAGGATCAGTGTCGACCTAGTCTAGGGCGACTCGACACTTCCCTATGTCGTGGCACCGATGATGGCTGGTCACAGACGGCGTTTCTGGTGCCGGTCCGGTAGTCCTTCAGGGAGATAGGAACCTGGAATACAGGGGTCTGATAATTCAGAGTGACAGCGACAGTGGGCAAGGCAGTACTTACTACACACTCGTCTACTAGGACCACACCTAGTTCCAACAGGGCTGCTTGCACACCGAAGATGGCATTCGCTCTGCCACCGTCAGGTCGACCAACGTTCCGCATAACGCTGCATTGAGGCTCAGCAATCACGCGGGGGGTGTCAACCTGCCGGAAACAGTCACTCATATTATCATTTCTCGTACCTGGTGTATCAACCATCACTTTCCAGGCCCCTCCTTTGCCTGCAACACTTGCAGTGCAAATCTCCAATCCCTGGGAACTCTTCACGATGTTCACGGGAGCCATCATCCTTCGGGTCGTCCACTGATCCTTACTGAGAACACAGAGAACACATACGAGAATCAAAAATACCGCTAAGAAACATTTGGTTACCTGAGGGATAAGTTTCCTGAGCCTGTCATGTCCATAGCAGGCTATACCCACTAGCCTGGTTTGGACCAAAGAGGGCACTAGACCTTCCGAACACACCTCACATACCTCTGACGTCTGGGGAATCTCTGGCCGGTTTAATGAACGCTGTACAATGCCATACCGCAAGTACACATTCGCCTTCGCTCCAGACTCGTTGGTATCCGTGGGTGCCTGCACACAAGGCCTCTCTTCTTGCTCAGGTACTTCTGCCATCGTAACCTCATGTTCCTTGTCGAGAGAAAAATCAGGAGACACTGCTAGAACACTGTCGACTCTATCGTCAATCTGTAGGCGAGAGGAGGGATTAAATATACCGAAATCCGGGTCTGACTGTACCTGGATATTACCACTGCCTGTTACCTCAGACCTTGCTGTTCTGGCTGACTCGTCCGCTACCTTGGGAAGATTGCTGCTCCAATCTGTCACCAAGTCGTTGGCTAGTATCACGTCAATCCCAGCCACAGGGAGGGTATCGACTACTGCCAACTCGCAAGTGCCGCTGAAATAAGGCGAGTCGAGATGTACTGGCACTAAGGGGGCGATGTACCGCGTCCTTGGAAACCCAACCAGGACAACCTTTTGTCTCCCGTCCACACTTACTCCCTCGGGTAACGAGCTCTTCACGATCAGGGACTGGGCTGCTCCACTATCTCTGAGCACTACAACTGATTTACCAGTATGATCACTCGATACATACCCGCCTGAAGTGTGAGGGGAAAACAATCTGGTTTCTTCCTACGTCCTCGTCGACTGGCTTCCTGCTGGTGGTGTAACACAGCTCATCAACTTCACCTCCCTTCGTGCGCCGCCACCTCTTCTGCCTCGGCACATAGCAGCTACATGCCCTTTCTGCCCACAAGTCCAGCACACCATATTCCTCCTCGGGCTTCGGTGTTTCGGACTGGTAGGACTTGTTCTTCGGGGGCTACTTGGGGGCGTCTTCTTAGCACTTTGTGGGACGGGACTTTCCTCTTCGTCATGAGGTCTGTCAAACCGGCGCTGGTAATTCCTTGGGACGTACTTAGCAGACGGCCTATGAGTCAGGATGTACTCCTCAGCCATTGTGGCTGCTGCACTCAAGGTCTCTACCTGCTGTTCCTCTAGATACGTCTTCAGGTCTCCAGACAAACAATCCTTGAAGTCCTCTAGCAGTATAAGCTGCTCGAGGTCTTCTTTGGTCTCCACCTTCCGAGAGGCACACCATTCCTGAAAAAGTCGCTCCTTGATGGTGGCGAATTCGGTGAAAGTGTGCTCTGAGGTCTTCTTCAGGTTTCTGAACTTTTGCCTGTAAGCCTCAGGTACCAATTGGTACGCCATGAGCACGACCTTCTTCACCTGGTCATAATCGCCAGAGTCGTCAAGGGATAACGTGGAGTAGGCGATTTGGGCCTTCCCAGTCAAGACTGACTGTATCATGATGGCCCAATTCTCCATTGGCCACTCCAAAGAGGCAGCGACTTTCTCGAAGGCTGCAAAGAACTTCGAAACTTCCCTCTCATTGAATTTGGGGACCATTTTGATGATTCTTACCGGATCGAAACCGCTGGTGTCCGTTGTTAGCCTCCGACCACCGCCTAATCGTAATACTTCTAGTTCATGTTGTCTCTGTCTTTCGTTTTCTTCTCTCTCTCGCTGTTCTCTTTCTCGTTTCTCTTCTCTTTCTCGTTCTTCTCTCTCTCGTTTCTCTTCTCTTTTTCTTTCTTCTCTTCTTTCTTCTCTTTCTAATTCTAAACGCCTCATCGCCAATTCCTTTTCTTTTAATTCTCGTTCCATTTCTAGCTTCTTCCATTCTATCTCACGATTTATCTCTAGGGCGCGCATTTTGACTGTTAGGAAGCTGATATTAAGCTTACCTGCATCACTGTCAACGTCGCTGCCCTTATCTTCCTTTTCCGTGGAAGCTATTTCCTCACTTTCCTTTGTACTAGGAGTCTCGCCTTCCTGTTTCTCTTCTGCCTTCAAGTGCCGGTGAACCTTGGACAAGATCTCCACACGGGAATCACTGGCACGGATCTTGATCTCCAGGTAGGCGCTCACTAGTACTAGTTCCTGTTTGTTCAGATATTTTAATCTGGCAAGACAGTCCACTCTGTTCAGAAAAGCCTGCACATCGTCCCGATCATCGATGGTAGCTTTCTCTGTCATTGTCACCGATGGAACACTTAACTAGACACTAGCACTTGACACACCGCTTACACGTTAGCACTTAATGCACCGAGCACTGTTCTACGTCAATATTGCACTTTATCGCACCAAACACTGCACTTGCCAATATTGCACGTAATTACTTCGGGCACCGCACTACCCAATATTGCACTGAATCACAGCGAACACTTCGCTCTACAATATTGCACTTAATCACGACGAGCACCGCACTACACAATATTGCACTTAATTGCTTAATCACAGCGAGCACCGCACTGCACAATATCGCACTTAGTCACTCTGAGCACCGCACAGGACATATAACGTCACAATCGTCACACACGGGGGGAATTATATACAGGGATTACGCCACTTCACCACCCCTGTCAAACATACTTAACAAGGGGACGGATCCCGCTGGGGATGCCAATTATGTTACGGCCCTCTCGGGACGCAACGGGGTTCTTACTCTGATGTTAGAGGAAGTTGTATCCGGCCCCAAGCCAGTAGTGGCTTTCAAGGGATGAGATCCGTGACGCAATAAACTTAACAGGGGAAGGGAAAGAAAGTTAAGAACTTAAGACTATAATTTTCACCATCACCAAATAAATAATATATAAAATAATGCACAGGGGGAGGGGTATTAACACTGTACAAGGGAATTGTCTTCGTACTGAAGAATCGCACAATCGTCTTCTCCTGAAGACTCTGGTTAAACTCTCTCGGTGCTGAGTCCTCGGTGCTTTCGTGGCCATACAACGAATCCTCTGAGAAGTTAAGCCTACCCTGGCCACAGGTCAGCCAAAACACAGGTCCACTGGGGGCACCGCCGTGGAGGCCGTCAACCACACGTCCAGCTGGTCTGCTGGCAGGTTCCGGATCAGCAAGGCTGGTCAGGCCACTCCACGAATGATATAAGGGGAACGCCCTAGAAAGGAGCCTTGTGTGACACCACAAATCACTCTCCTGTCTTCAATACCTCAGTGGATGATCGTCTCCAACAGTCGGTCCCAGGTAATCCTTCTACTGCCACTCCACTGGCAGGGTAACACACCACAGTGTTCTTCCGGGGGGACGACTTCACAACTGCTGCAGCAAAGCACAAGACATGGGGACGGCTGCCTTGGATAGACTGACTCAACTTCCATCACAGCAGTCCCAGGTCGACTCTGTAAGCAGACACGTCATCATTAACAGGGACACTAAAACACCTCACTTACAGGCTCAGACACAAACGCCCGACGTATCCACTCCATAGATGGCGCTGTCGTCGTAGCACCACCTCACCAGAGGTCAGGAGCGGCTGTGTTGTGAGCTGCACAGGACTGGAAACTGGCCCTTGTGGCCAGTACACGTCATCCTCACCAGGTGTCGTCGTCCGTTTGGAGGGGGTTTCGGGAGCTGACCCACAGATGGCGCGGTCGTCACTGCTCCGTGTTCGGACGCTGGATCCGGGTTCGTAACATAAGCACTCATGACAACACTAAGTTCTCATCACAACACTAAGACCTCATGACAACACTAAGTTCTCATGACAACACTAAGTGCTCATGACAACACTAAGTGCTCATGACAACACTATGCGCTCATTAAAACACTAAGTTCTCATGGCAACACTAAGAACTCATGACTACGCTAAGTTCTCATGACAACACAAAAACTCATGACAATACTAAGCACTCATGACAACGCTAAGCACTCATGACAACACTAAGCACTCATGACAACACAAAATCTCATGAAAACACAATAAATCAAGAAAACGCTAAGTGCTCATGACAACACTAAGTGCTCATGGGAACACTAAGTGCTCATGACAACAGTAAGTGCTCATGCCAACACTAAGCGCCCATGACGACACTAAGAACTTATGACAGCTCTAAGCGCTCATGACATCACTAAGCAATCATGACAACAATAGCACTCATGATAACACTAAGAATGCATAACAACACTAAGCTCTCGTGACAACACAAGGAACTCATGAGAAAACTAAGTGCTTATGACAACATTAAGTGCTCACGACAACACTAAATTATCATGCCAACACTAAGTGCCTATGACAACACTTGGTGATCATGACACCACTAAGTTCTCATAACAACACTAAGCGCCCATGACAACACTAAGCATCCATGACAATACTTAGCACTCATGACAACACTTAGTTTTCATGATAACACTAAGCACTCAAGACAACACTAAGTTCTCATGACAACAATAAGAACTCCTGACAACACTAAGCGCTCATGACAACACTAAGTGCTCATAACAACACTAAGCGCTCATGAAAACACTAATTTCACATGACAGCACAAAGAACTCATGACAACACTAAGTTCTCATAACAACACTAAGTGCTCATGACAACACTAAGAACTCATGACAACACAAAAAATCAAGACAACACTAAGTTCTCTTGTCAACACTAAGTGCTCATATTTACACAAAAACTCATGATAACACAAAGAGATCCAGACAACTTTAAGTGCTCATGAAAACAATAAGTTCTCATGACAACACTTAGTGCTCATGACAACACTAAGTGCTCTCGACAACACAATAACTCATGACAACACTAGGAACAAATAACACTAAGCACTCATGAATACACTAGGATCTCATGACGACAGTAAGCACTCATGACAACATTAACAACACATGATAACACTAAGCACTCATGACAACACTAAGTTTTTATGACAACACTAAGTACTCAAGAAAAAACTAAGAACTCATGACAACGCTAAGTTCTCATGACAACACATAAACTCATGACAACACAATAAATCAAGACAACACAAAAAATCAAGACAACACTAGGTGCTCATGACAACACTAGGTGCTCAAGGACACACTAAGTGCTCATGACAACACTAAGCACTAATGACAACACTAAACACTCATGACAACACTATGCACACATAACAAAACTAAGTACTCATGACAACACTAAGCACTCATGACGAAACTAATCGCTCATGACAACACTAAGTGCTTATGACAACACAAAGTGCACATGACAACAATAGCACTCATTATAACACTAAGAATACATGACAACACTAAGCGCTCATGACAACACAAGGAACTCATGAGAACACTAAGCGTTCATAAAAAAAATTAAGTGCTCACAACAACACTAAATGATCATGCCAACACTAAGGGCCTATAATAACACAAATAACTCATGATAACACTAAGCAATCATGACAAAAATAGTCACACACGATAACACTATGCGCTCATGATAACAATATGTGCTTATTAAAACACTAAGCGCTCATGACAGCACTAAGCACTCACAACAACACTAAATTATCATGCCAAAACTAAGTGCCTATGACAACACTTAGTGCTCATGACACCACTAAGTGCTCATGAGAACAATAAGCGCCCATGACAACACTAAGCACTCATGACATCACTTAGCTCTCATGACAACACTAAGAGCTAATGACAACATTAAGAACTCATGACAATACTAAGTGCTCATGACAATACAAAGCCCTCATAATAACACTAAGCAATCATGACAAAAATATGTGCTCGAGACAACACAAAGCGCTCATGATAACATTATGCGCTAATTACAAAACTAAATGTTCATGACAACACTAAGCGCTCAGGACAACACTAATCACTCATAATAACATTTTGCGCTCATTACAACACTAAGCGCTCAAGACCACACTTAGTGCCCATGACAACTCTTAGAGCTCAGGACAACACTAAGCACTCATGATAACACTATGTGCTCATAACAACACTAAGAAATCACGACAACTTTAAGCGCTCATGAAAACACTTAGCACTCATGACAACACTAGGTGCTCATGACAACACTAGGAACTCACGACAACACAAAGCTCTCATGACAACACTAAGCGCTCATGACAACACTAAGCACTGAGGACAACACTAAGCAATCATGACAAAAATATGAATATATGACGATAATAATTGCTCATGACAGCTCTAAGCGTTCATTACAACACTAAGTGATCACGACAACAATAGCACTCATGACAACACTAAGAATGTATGGCAACACTAAGCTCTCATGACAACACAACGAACTCATGAGAACACTAAGCGTTAATGAAAACTTTAAGTGCTCACGACAACACTATATGATCATGCCAACACTAAGTGCCTACGACAAAACTTAGTGCTCATGACACCATTAAGTGCTCAAAACAACACTAAGCGCCCATGACAACACTAATTGCTCATGACAACACTTAGTTCTCATGGCAACACTTAGTGCTCATGACAACACTAAGAACCAATGTCTACACTAAGTGCTCATGACAATACAGAGCACTCATGATAACACTAAGCAATCATGACAAAAACAGTCGCATGACAACACTAAGCGCTCATGATAACATTATGTGCTCATTACAATACTAATCGCTCATGACAACACTAAGCGCTCAGGACAACACTAATTATTATTGATAACATTATGCGCTCATTACAACACTAAGCGCTCATGACCACACTAAACTCTTATGAAAACTCTAAGTGCTGGGGACAACACTAAGCACTCATGACTACACTATGTGCTCATGATAACACTAAGAACTCTTGACAACACTAAGAAATCACGACAACTCTAAGCGCTCAAGAAAACACTAAGCATTCATGACAACACTAAGTGTTCATGACAACACTAGGAACTCATGACAACACGAAGTGCTCATGACAACACTAGGTGCTAACGACAACACTATAAATGCATTACAACACTAGGCACTCATGACAGCACTAAGTGCTTAGGAAAACACTAAACAGTCATGATAACACTAAGTGCTAATGACAACTCTATGAATGCATTACAAAACAAAGCACTCATGACAACACTAAGTGCTTAGGAAAACACTAAACAGTCATGACAACACTAATCACTCATGACAACACTAAGTGCTCATGAGAACACAAAACACTCATGGTAACACTAAGCACTCATGACAACAATAGGCGCTCATGACAACACTAAGTGCTCATGACAACACTAAGCACTCAGGACAACACCAAGCACTCATGACAACACTAAGTGCTCATGAGAACACAAAACACTCATGGTAACACTAAGCACTCATGACAACAATAGGCGCTCATGAAAACACTATGCGCTCATGACAACACTTAGCACTCAAGACAACACTAAGCACTTGTTACGGACCCGAGTCCAGCGTCGTAGCACGGAGCAGTGACGTCCACGCCATCTGTGAGCCAGCTCCCGAAACCCCGTCCAAATGGACGACGCCATCTAGTGAGGACGAGATATACCGGCCACAGGGGCTCGTTTCTCGCCTTGATCAGCTAGTAACGTAGCCGCTATTGACCTCTGGTGAGGTGATGCTTAGACAGCAACGCCATCTATGAAGTGGATAGGTGGGCGTTTGTGTCTAAGCCTGTAAGCGAGGTGCCCTTGAGTGTAACTAGTACTGATGACGTGTCTGATTACAGAGTCGATCTGGGACTGCTGGATTGGACGATGGGCAGTCTACCCAAGGCAGCCGTAGTATCTCCACGCATTTGCTGCAGAAGCTGTGAGTCACACACCCCCCCCCCGGATGAACAATCTGTGGAATCACATGAGGCTCCTGCCTAGGGCTCGCAACCCTAGTATCGGTCGTGGAGTGGCCTACGCAGCATAGCTGATTGGAACCTGCCAGCTACAGGCTGGATTTGTGGTTGAAGGCCTCCACGACGGTGCACCCAGTGGGACTGTGACTTGGCTGGCCTGTGGCCGGGGTAGACTCGTCTAGAGAATCTGAGGATTCATCGTGAGGCCACAAGAAGAGGACCAGGGCTACTCATCGTGAGCATCATGGAGCATCCCGTGTCTTCGGAGGAAGACGAGTTATTGTAAATAAGAAGTGTAATAATAACAACCCCGAGTGTGACTGTGATATATTTATTTATGGTGGTGGTAGCAATATATATTTATTTTTGTGTATTTGTATCCCTTCCCCTTTAATTTACTTGCGTTACGGAACACACCCCTTGAAAGCCACAACTAACTTGGGGCCGGATACCCAAACTCTAATAACATTAGAGAAAGAATACAGTTGCGACCCAATAGGGCCGTAACAGCACTCATGACAACACTAAGAGATCATGAAAACACTATGCGCTCATGACAAAACTAAGTGCTCATGACAAATCTAAGCACTCATGTCAACACTAAGCACTCATGACAACACTAAGCACTCATGCCGAAACTAATTGCTCATGACGGTTCTATGAAATCATGACAACACTAAGTGCCTATGAGGCTCCTGCTGATTGTGGTTGAAGGTTGTGGTTGAACACAAAGAACTCATGATAACACTAAGCAATCATGCCAAAATAGTCACTATGACAACACTATGCGATCATGATAACATTTTGTGCTTATTATAACACTAAGCACTCATGACAGCACCAAGTGCTCATGACAACACTTAGCGCTCAGAACAACACTAAGCACTTACAACATTAAGTGCTCATTACATCACTAAGAACTCATGACAACAATAAGCAATCATTACAACACTAAGCGCTCATGACAACACTATGTGCTCATAACAAAACTAAGCACTCATGACAACACTAAGCTCTCATGAAAACACTAAGCACTCATGACAACACTAGGAACTCATGACAACAGTAAGCACTCATGACAACACTAAGCACTCGTGACAACACTTTGCGCTCAGGTGAAAACTAAGTGCTCATGACAAAATGAAGCGCTCATGTCAACACTAAGCACTCATATCAATACTAAGCGCTCATGACAACACTATGCGCTCATGACGAAACTAATCGCTCATGACAGCTCTAAGCCCTCATGACAACACTAAGTGCTTACGACAACAATTACACTAATGATAGCACTAAGAATGCATGACAACACTAAACGTTCATGACAACACAAGAAACTCATGAAAACACTAAGCGCTCATGACAACATTAAGTGCTCACGACAACACTAAATGATCATGCCAACACTAAGTGCCTATGACAACACTTAGTGCTCATGACACCACTAGGTGCTCATAACAACACTCAGTTTTTTTTTTTTTTTTTTTTTTTTTTTTTTGAGATATATACAAGAGTTGTTACATTCTTGTACAGCCACTAGTACGCGTAGCGTTTCGGGCAGGTCCCTGGAATACGATCCACTGCCGCGAAGAATCGTTTTTTCATCCAAGTACACATTTTACTGTTGCGTTAAACAGAGGCTACAGTTAAGGAATTGCGCCCAGTAAATCCTCCCCGGCCAGGATACGAACCCATGACATAGCGCTCGCGGAACGCCAGGCGAGTGTCTTACCACTACACCACGGAGACTGGTGCCCCAGTTCTCGTCACAACACTAAGCGTTCATGACAACACTAAGTTCTCATCACAACACTAAGAACTCATGACAACACTAAGTTTTCATGACAACACTAAGTTCTCATGACAACACTAAGAACTCATGACTACGCTAAGTTCTCATGACAACACAAAACCTCATGACAACACAAAAACTTATGACAATACTAAGCACTAATGACAACACTAAGCACTCATGACAACACTAAATACTCATAACAACACAAAAACTCATGACAACACAATAAATCAAGAAAACACTAAGTGCTCATGACAACACTAAGTGCTTATGGGAACACTAAGTACTCATGACAACAGTAAGTGCTCATGCCGACACTAAGAACTTATGACAGCTCTAAGCGCTCATGACATCACTAAGCAATCATGACAACAATAGCACTCATGATAACACTAAGAATGCATAACAACACTAAGCTCTCGTGACAACACAATGAACTCATGAGAACACTAAGCGCTCATGACAACATTAAGTGCTCACGACAACACTAAATTATCATTCCAACACTAAGTGCCTATGACAACACTTGGTGCTCATGACACCACTAAGTTATCATAACAACACTAAGCACACATGACAACACTACGCACTCGTGACAATACTAAGCACTCATGATAACACTAAGCGCTCAAGACAACACTAAGTTCTCATGACAACAATAAGAACTCCTGACAACACTAAGTGCTCATGACAATACTAAGTGCTCATGACAACACTAAGTGCTCATGACAACACTAAGCACTCATGACAACACCAATTTCATATGACAGCACTAACAACTCATGACAACACTAAGTTCTCATGACAACACTAGGTGCTCATGACAACACTAAGTTCTCATGACAACACAAAAAATCAAGGCAACACTAGGAACAAATAACAACACTAAGCACTCATGAAGACACTAAGATCTCATGACAACAGTAAGCACTCATGACAACATTAACAACACATGATAACACTAAGCACTCATGACAACACAAACACTCATGACAACACTAAGTGCTCATAAGAACACTAAGCGCCCATGACAACACTAAGCACTCATGACAACACTAAGCACTCATGACATCACTTAGTTCTCATGACAACACTAAGCGCTCATGACAACATTAAGAACTCATGACAATACTAAGTGCTCGTGACAATACAAAGCCCTCATGACAACACAAAGCGCTCATGATAACATTATGCGCTAATTACAAAACTAAACGCTCATGACCACATTAAGCGCCAATGACAACTCTTAGAGCTCAGGACAACACTAAGCACTCAAGATAACACTATGTGCTCATAACAACACTAAGAAATCATGACAACTTTAAGCGCTCATGAAAACACTAAGCACTCATGACAACACTAGGTGGTCATGACAACACTAGGAACTCATGACAACTCTAAGTGCTCAAGGCAATACTAAGTTCTTAGGAAAACACTAAACAATCAAGACAACAATAAGTGCTCATGACAAAACTAAGCACTCATTACAACACTTAGTGCTCATAACAAAACTAAACGCCCATGACAATACTAAGAACTCATGACAACACTAAGAACTGATGATTACACTAAGCACTCATGACAACAAAAGGCACTCACGACAACACAAAGCTCTCATGACAACGTTAAGCACTGAGAACAACACTAAGCAATCATGACTAAAATATGAATAAATGACGATAATAATTGCTCATGACAGCTCTAAGCGTTCATTACAACACTAAGTGATCATGACAACAATAGCACTCATGACAACACTAAGAATGCATGACAACACTAAGCTCTCATGACAACACAACGAACTCATGAGAACACTAAGTGCTCATGAAAACTTTAAGTGTTCACGACAACACTAAATGATCATGCCAACACTAAGTGCCTACGACGTCAACACTTAGTGCTCATGACACCATTAAGTGCTCAAAACAACACTAAGCGTCCATGACAACACTAATTGCTCATGACAACACTTAGCTCATATGGCAACACTTAGTGCTCATGACAACACTAAGAACCCATGTCAACACTAAGTGCTCATGACAGTACAGAGCGCTCATAATAACACTAAGCAATCATGACAAAAACAGTCGCATGACAACACTAAGCGCTCATCATAACATTATGTTCTCATTACAATACTAATCGCTCATGACAACACTAAGCGCTCAGGACAACACTAATTATTATTGATAACATTATGTGCTCATTACAATGCTAAGCGCTCATGACCACACTAAGCTCTTATGAAAACTCTGAGTGCTGAGGACAACACTAAGCACTCATGACAACACTATGTGCTCATGATAACACTAAGAACTCTTGACAACACTAAGAAATCACGACAACTCTAAGCGCTCAAGAAAACACTAAGCATTCATGACAACACTAAGTGTTCATGACAACACTAGGAACTCATGACAACACGAAGTGCTCATGACAACACTAAGTGCTCAATTCAATACTAAGTGCTCATGACAACACAAAAACTCATGGCAACACTAAGAACACATGACAACACTAGGTGCTAACGATAAGACTATAAATGCATTACAACACTAGGTACTCATGACAGCACTAAGTGCTTAGGAAAACACTAAACAGTCATGACAACACTAAGTGCTAACGACAACACTAAGAATGCATTACAAAACAAAGCACTCATAACAACACTAAGTGCTTAGGAAAACTCTAAACAGTTATGACAACACTAAGCACTTATGACAACACTAAGTGCTCATGAGAACACAAAACACTCATGGTAACACTAAGCACTCATGACAACAATAGGCGCTCATGACAACACTAAGTGCACATAGTAACATTATGCGCTCGTTACAACACAAAGCGCTCATGACAACACTAAGCGCTCATGACAACACTAAGCACTCAGGACAACACCAAGCATTCATGACAACACTAAGTGCTCATGACAACACTATGCGCTCATAACAAAACTAAGTACTCATGACAACACTAAGCACTCATGACGAAACTAATCGCTCACGACAGCTCTAAGCACTCATGACAACACAAAGTGCACATGACAACAGTAGCACTGATGATAACACTAAGAATGCATGACAACACAAGGAACTCATGAGAACACTAAGCGCTCATGACAAAATTAAGTGCTCACGACAACACTAAAGGATCATGCCAACATTAAGTGCCTAAGTAAGTGCCTATGACAACACAAAGAACTCATGATAACACTAAGCAATCATGACAAAAATAGTAGCACATGATAACACTATGCGTTCATGATAACATTATGTGCTTATTAAAACGCTAAGCGCTCCTGACAGCACTAAGCGCTCATGACAACACTAAGTGCTCAGAACAACACTAAGCACTTATGACAACACTAAGTGCTCATGACATCACTAAAAACTCATGACAACAATAAGCAATCATTACAAAACTAAGCGCTCATGACAACTCTATGTGCTCATAACAAAACTATGCATTCATGACAACACCAAGCACTCATGAAAACACTAAGCACTCATGACAACACTAAGCACTCATGACAAAAATATGAATACATGACGATACAAATTGGTTATGACAGCTCTAAGCACTCATGACAACACTAAGCAATCATGACAACATTAAGCTCTCATGACAACACAAGGAACTCATGAGAACTCTATGCGCTCATGACAACATTAAGTGCTCACAACAACACTAAATGATCATGCCAACACTAAGTGCCTATGACAACACTTAGGGCTCATGACACCCCTAAGTGCTCATAAGAACACTAAGCGCCCATGACAACACTAAGCACTCATGAAATCTCTTAGTTCTCATGACAACACTAAGGGCTCATGACAACATTAAGAACTTGTTATGGACCCGAGTCCAGCGTCCGAGCACGGAGCAGTGACGACCGCGCCATCTGTGGGTCAGCTCCCGAAACCCCCTCCAAATGGACGAGGCCATCTAGTGAGGACGAGATATACTGGCCACAAGGGCTAGTTTCTTGTCCTGATCAGCTCATAACACAGCCGCTGCTGACCTCTGGTGAGGTGACGCTTAGACAGCAACGCCATCTATGGAGTGGATAGGTGGGCGTTTGCGTCTAAGCCTGTAAGTGAGGTGCCCTAGAGTGTCCCCAACCCTAATGACGTGTCTGATTACAGAGTCGACCTGAGACTGCTGTAATGGAAGTTGGATCAGCCTACCCAAGGCAGCCGTAGAACCTACACGCATTTGCTGCTGAAGCTGTGAGTCACCCCCCGGATGAACACTGTTGTGTTAGCCTGCCTGTGAGGTGGCAGAACCAGGGATTGTCGTGCCCGGGGCTGACTGGTGGAGAAGACTAACCACTGGGGTGTTGTGGTGAGGAGAGTGATCTGTGAAATCACACGAGGCTCCTGCCTAGGGCTCGCAACCCTAGTATCGGTCGTGGAGTGGCCTACGCAGCGTTGCTGATTGGAACCTGCCAGCTACAGGCTGGATTTGTGGTTGACGGCCTCCACGACGGTGCACCCAGTGGGACTGTGATTTGGCTGGCCTGTGGCTGGGGTAGACTCGCTAGGAGAATCCAAGGATTCTAATTGAGAGGCCACGAGAAGAGTATCAAGGGCTAAGCACCGTTGAGCACTGTGGAGCATCCCGTGTCTTCGAAGAAGAAGTTATTGTAAATAAGTGTAGTAATAGCAACCCCGCTTGTGACGGTTTATATGCTTATTTATTGGTGATGGAATAATTATATATTCAATTCAGAGCAGTTTTATCCCTTCCCCTTTAATTTACTTGCGTTACAGAGCACACCCGTTGAAAGCCACTACTAGCTTGGGGCCGGATACCCAAGCTCTACTAACATCAGAGAAAGAACCCAGTTGCGACCCAAGAGGGCCGTAACAGAGCTCATGACAATACTAAGTGCTCATGACAATACAAAGCCCTTATGATAACACTAGGCAATCATGACAAAAATAGTCGCTCATAACAACACAAAGCGCTCATGATAACATTATGCGCTCATGACACAACCTGTCCTCTTAGAAATAATGTCAACATTTGCCATTTGACTGTACGGCTGTTTTTGGACGTTATTTTATGTAAAACAACGTCTATTCTCGCTTCCAGAGGCTATCTCTAATTATACATTGAAATACCAAACTCTTATTATTCTATAAGTCACTGACTATGCTCTGATATTTGTTCTTTGTGTAAAAGTATATATGATTTTGCCTTAATTAGGTCATAATCCAGAAAATTCCATCCTGTCGATCTTTATATTTAGGAAAACATCTAATAAATTTGGAAACGAATTTTTCGTTCGCCGACAGTTGCCAGTTACTATTTAACCCTTTATACTATAATGTTGCTGGTCATTATGATATTCCCAGGATTTATATAGGTTTTGTAGTAGCATTTAGTCAGACTTACAGTAATTTACCTAATGGGAAACCTCTATTGCCGTCGTAAATTAATAATAATCATTTTTGGGATAATAAATTAACAAACATGCAATTTCTTATGTTACGACTTGTGGGTAGTTCACAATGGTTCACAAAACACAGTACTTTTAATATATAAGTGACTAAGTATGCTCTAATATATGGTCCTCAATGTTTTTTTTTTTTTTTTTTTTTTTTGTCCATAATGAATAAGATTCCTTACTGTCGATCTTTATATTTAAAGAAAAACATCTAAGAAATTTGGTATTGAATTTTCGTTCAAATAAAGTTTCCAGTTACTATTTCCTAGTTATCCTTACATGTAGGTGGTCATTATTTTACTGTTATGTATATAGAAATTTAGCATTATGCATTTATAATACAGAACAATTTGGTGGTTCCACTTCCTCATAATTATATAAAATACATTGTGACAAATACTTCATAATTAAAATCAGAGTTTTTTGACAACTATAAAAGATCCTGTTGAAATCATGATGTTTGGAGTTGTCATACGCTTCTTAGTAAATAATATTGTGTAATGTTTGGCACAATTTATCACTGTATTTACAAACTGTTTAGGTATTAATGTATTCGTTTTTTTTTAATGCGTAATATGTTACTTAATCCTAAACTTCTTATACAACGGCTATATCAGATATAAGTAATAGTCGCGAAACGGCGTATGAAAAAAAAAACTTTCCCCAAATGAAATTAGCGTTTCGGCGATCGAGCGGCAACATTTAAAAGTGTATACTCTTGTCACTGTCTTGACATTATTTTTCGATGTACGTATTTCATTTTTGTACCAATGTGTTCGCAATAGAATTTTCTAGGACATAAGTGTAAAACGTCACATAAGGATGCGTTCGACCGGCCACAAATATAAAAACTACGTCGATCATACTCGGCGTGTCAATAATACAATTGTTTTACCACGATGATTCACTGCCATGCCGTTTTCCCAAATAAGCTCTTCGGCTATTAGAGAAAACGTAAATTTCATGGCGAACATTTTAAACTATTCCCAATTAGATCGGATCGAAATTGGAATTTATACAAATATTTATTCTCGTGACGCCCGCCAGTGTCACCCTTGAGGAACCCGAACAAAACTAAGTGAGGTGCTCGTGCACCACCGCGGGCGAAACTGTACGTTTAATTGTTCTTTTAGTGTAAATAACGGAATAAAATGTAAGACATAGTCTGCATATCTTTTTCTAGATGTCTTTTAAGTTTTTTTTCCTAACGAAAACTAAGATTTTTGCAAATTTTGCTTAACACGTACATTATTTATTAACTTTTTGTTGTTATTATTGTTATAATTAAAAGAATTACACCTTGTTTTTTAGCTTATGTACAAAACATGGTGTAATAACCAGTTCGTTGCCCCTAAATCAACACAACATAACCAGTTTACTCATGGCATTGCCCCTAAATCAACAAAAACAACCAGTGTATTGCTGTAAATATTTATAGCTTAGGATTTCTTAGCTCAGGTTAGTCATGTTTAGACTCTGTTGTTTTAGGTTAGATTAACCTTCGTAACCTTCCTATGCTGTATACGAACTGAACGACCGGGCTCCACAACAACAATGATGTATGGCCACATCAGTTCGATTATTCTGGTAATATTTAACTACTGCTAATTGTCATTAGTTTAACAATATTGTTAGGGAATGTCAGAAGAGTTAGGGAATGTCAGAAGAGTTAGGGAATGTCAGAAGAGTAGTCACAGGGCGATAAAAGGAACCCAGCTTCTTGGTACGGGATCTTTGCCCGAAACGCTATGCGTGCTAGTGGCTTTATAATAATAATAATAATTTATTTAGGAAAAGTACATACATAAATGCAGAGTTACAGTACAAACATTATGTTTGATTTATAGATAGAGGTAGTACATACAGTACCTAAAGCCACTAGTACGCATAGCGTTCCGGGCAAGATTGTAAAATCATCATCATTCCTATTTTCTCTCTTAACCCTCAGTGTACATTCTCGTATAAATAAATAAATAAATAACCAGGGTTTTTTATGCGGCTGTGCTCAAAGCCTGACGTAAAATAAATCATTGTGTCAGGGAACAGGAAGCTACAAATTAGGCTTATATTGAGGTTCCCCCCTCCTTTCCCCCCCCCCCCAATTACTGGTGGAGTAAATCAGCCTAGCCTACTTCTTCCTAGCATAACCTAGCCAACACTAGCCAAGCCTAGTCTACCCTTGCCTAACCTAGCAAACAGCCCTTGACCCCCTACTGTTAAGACTCTGCTCTCTGATTGTACCTATGACACCTATTATTAATTTCCTTCTGGATCTTTAGCCCCAGTATGTTGTTATACTATGCTTTGCAAATTTGGGACCTGACCCTCTAGTATCTTCCATATATGTATTATTTGATACCGTTCTTGTCTCCTGTCCAGAGAGTATATTTTGAGAGCTTTGAGACGGTCTCAACTATTTAGATGTTTTATCATTTCTATGCTTGCTGTTTATGGTCTCTGTATTCCCTCTAATTCAGAGATCTCTCCTGTTCAGAAAGGGGGAGTGAGTACTGAGCAATACTCAAGATGGGACAGCACCAGTTATTTAAATAGTGTTAGCATTACTGTGGGTGGGATCTCTTTGTTCTTATGAGTGGGATTGGGTGGTTATAGGTGTGAGCTGCCTCGAATGGGCCAACAGGCCTTCTGCAGTTTCCTGTGTTCTTATGTTCTTATGAATTTTAACGTTCTCATAAACCATCCCATTATTCTTCTGGCCGCCACTATATTTGCTCGGTTATGTTCACAAAATGTGAGGTCGTCAGACGTCGTAATTCTCAGATCTCTTGCATGTTTTTTCCTTCTTAGAGTAGGTCTGATTGTGTCCTGTACTCCTTGTTTCATTTAATTTCGTCGTTTCCACCATACTTCAGCACCTGTAACTTATCACTGTTAAACATCATGTTATTTCTGTTTTTATCAATGTCTCTTACAGTGCCAGTTTTCTTGTGTCTTGTGTATCATCTGTAAAGTTTCATTGTTCAAATTTCAGTTATATTTTGCTTGTATTTTCACATGTATTAATTTTATTTTTATCTCAGTTTAATTACTGAAAAAATACCAAGAAAATGCCATATGTAAAATGGCATATGAAAAATGCCATATGCCATATATAAAAAATGCCATATGTAAACAAAAAAGTGCTTATGAGATTTGCGTGTCACAACTCTCATTTGCAGTTTTTGAATGGTGGTGCAAGTATGCATCCTACCTTGTTCTTGTAGCTATATATAATTAATCTAAACTGATTCTATTTTATGCCTGGTATTAAATAGTTTTGTACCTTTTAGGTATATTTTACAGCAGCCCAACATCAATTTCAACCAATGATATTGTTTCTGATGCAGTCGAATATCTGAGAGATCATTGCAACAATGGATTCCAAAAATGCAAGTAAGTTTCATTATAATTAGGATTAGATTTCCTTTATCAAGGTACTATATTTTAATCATATTTCATACTTTATGATAGCCCAAATTATCATAATTTTCAGGCCAGAAAAGTGTATGAAGCAGTCTTGCATGCTACATAGTATCCGTTTAGCTAAGAGTATAATTAGCAAATGATTCACAAAAATATTAATTACACAACTTGATAATTGTCCCAGACAGACGTAAAGATCATTGCATCTTCATTTTCTGATGTGTGGTTTTGTCATCCAAAGAGTGTAGATTATTACCTAAAATTCCAATTTAGAATATTTATTAAGTATAACTTAGTTTGCTTTCATCTAGAGTATGCACCTCCTCTCTTGGATTGCCTACCCTCCATCCTTCACCAGACATCAAATATCTTTGCTTATACTAAGTATTTAAAGTGCAATCAATACCTGCTTGATGGGGTTCTGGGAGTTCTTTTACTCAGCAAGACTGGCAGTAGGCCAGGCTTGACTTGTGAGAGTTGGGTCCACCAGGCTGTTGCTTGGAGTGGCCTGCAGGCCCACATACCCACCACAGCCCGATTGGTCCGGCACTTCTTTGAGAAAATATCTAGTTTTTTCTTGAAGAAGTCTCTTGAATTAAGAAATATTGCCGGTTGTTCCGGCAATATTTCTTATGCTCACTAGGAATATGTTGAAAACCGCAGACCTCTGATGTTTATTCAGTACTCTCTGATTGTGTCTATGGCACCCCTGCTCTTCACTGGTTATATTCTGCATTTCCTTCCATATCGTTCACTTCAGTATGTTTTTATTTTACTGTGTAGATTTGGGACCTGGCCCTCCAGTATTTTCCATGTGTATATTATTTGGTATCTCTCCTGTCTCCTTTCTAGTGAGAACATTTGGATAGCTTTGAGACGATCCCAGTAATTTAGGTGCTTTATCGAGCCTATGCATGCTGTATATGCTCTCTGTATTCCCTCTATTTCAGCAATCTTCACCTGCTCTGAAGGGGGAAGTGAGTACTGAGCAGTATTCAAGACGGGACAACACAAGTGACTTGAAGAGTACAACCATTGTGATGGGATCCCTGGATTTGAAAGTTCTCGTAATCCATCCTTTCATTTTTCTGGCTGCCGCAATATTTGCCTGGTTATGTTCCCTAAACTTTAGTTTGTCAGACATTATTATTCCCAAATCCTTTACATGTCGCATTCCTACTATGGACAAATTTGATTGTGTTTTGTACCCTGTATTATGTTTAACGTTCTCATTTTTACTATATCTGAGTACCTGGAATTTGTCGCTGTTAAACATCATGTTATTTTCTGCTGCCCAGTCATAAACTTTATTAATACTGTATCTGCTTGTAGTTTTTCAATATCTTCAGCAGAGGTCATAAATGCTGATTTTTGTGTCATCTGCCAAGGATGATACAAAGTTGTGCCTTATATATGAGTCTATATCTGATATGAGAATAAGGGAATGCAATGGTGTAAGGACTGTATCTTGAGGGACAGAGCTTTTAACTGTTCTTGGACTCGATTTTATATGGTTGACTGTTACTCTTTGTGTTCTGTTTGAAAGAAAACTGAGTATCCAGCATCCTATTTTACCAGTTATTCTCATTGACCTCATTTTGTGTGCTATCACTCCATGGTCAAATTTATGGAATGCGTTTGCGAAATCCGTGTATACTACATCTGCATTCCCTTTTTCTTCTAATGCCTCAGTGATTTTGTCGTAATGGTCAAGTAGCTGTGAGAGCAATGATCTTCCCGCTGTAAATCCAAGTTCGCCTGGATTGTGGAGATCATTTGTTTCCATGAAACTAGTGACCTGACTCCTGATCAATATCTCAAATGCTTTTATTATGTGGGACGTTAGTGCAATTGGTCTATAATTCTTTGCCAATGCTTTGCTCCCTCCCTTGTGTAGAGGGGCTATGTCTGCTGCTTTAAGCGCATCTGGTATCTCCCCATGTCCAATCTCTTCCTACTCACTATACTGAGTGCCTATGCTACTGTCACTTTGCATTTCTTTATAAATATTAAATTCCATGAGTCTGGACCCGGGGCTGAGTGCATGGGCATATTGTAAAACTCTCTTTCAAAATCTGCCATGCTCATGTTGATATCAGTTATATTTACAGGGGTTTGGATATCACGCATAAAGAAGTTGTCCGGATTTTTTTACTTTCATGCTGTGGGGAGGTGTTACGAACCCGGATCCAGCGTCCGAGCCTGGAGCAGTGACAACCACGCCATCTGTGGGTCAGCTCCCGAAACCCCCGCCAAACGGACGACGACACCTGGTGAGGACAGCGTGTACTGGCCTCGAGGACCAGTTTCCAGTCTGGTTCAACTCACAACACAGCCGCTCCTGACCTCTGGTGAGGTGGTGCTCCGACGACAGCGCCATCTATGGACTGGATACGTCAGGTGTTTGCGCCCGAGCCCGTAAGTGAGGTGTATTAGTGTCCCGGTTATTGATGACGTGTCTGTTTACAGAGCCGACCTGGGACCACTGTGATGGAAGTGGAGTCAGTCTACCCGAGGCAGCCAGTCTCCATACTGTGAAGTTTGCTGCAGCTGTTGTGACGTCGTCCCCCGGAAGAACACTGTGGTGTGTTAGCCTGCCATTGGAGTGGCAGTGAAAGGAATTACCCGGGACCGACTGTTGGAGACGATCATCCACTGGGGTATTGAGGACAGGAGGGTGATTTGTGATATCACACGAGACTCCTGTCTAGGGCGTACCCCCTTATATCGTTCGTGGAGTGGCCGTACCAGCCTTGGTGGCTCAGTACCTGCCAGCAGATCAGCTGGACGTGTGGTTGACGGCCTCCACGACGGTGCCCCCAGTGGACCTGCGTTTTGGCTGACCTGTGGCCCGGGTAGGCTCGGCATTCTCAGAGGACACGTCGTGAGGCCACGAAGAAAGCACCAAGGACTCTGCACCAAGTGGTGTGGCACCAGCGTCTTCAGCAGAAGACCACGATTATGGATTAATCCCCTTGTAAAGTGTTAATACCCCTCCCCCTTGTGCACTCTTTTAGTTTACATATTTAATAGGTGATGGTGAAAATTATAATATTAAGTTCTTAGCTTTCTTTCCCTACTCCCTTTAAGTTACTTGCGTCACTGATCTCATCCCTTGATAGCCACTACTGGCTCGGGAACGGATACATATATCTTCCTCTAACAACATCAGAGTAAGGACCCCGTTGCGTCCCGAGAGGGCCGTAACATAATTGGCATCCCCAGCGGGATCCGTCCCCTTGTTAAGTATGTTTGACAGGGGTGGTGAAGTGGCGTAATCCCTGTATATAATTCCCCCTGTGTGACGATTGTGATGTTATACGTCCTGTGCGGTGCTCAAGAGTGACTAAGTGCGATATTGTGCAGTGCAGTGCTCGCTGTGATTAAGCGATTAAGTGCAATATTGACTAGTGCGGTGCTCAGTGATTCAGTGCAATATTGTAGAGCGAAGTGTTCGCTTGGACTCAGTGCAATATTGGGTAGTGTGGTGCCCGAAGTGATTACGTGCAATATTGGCAAGTGCAGTGTTTGGTGCGATAAAGTGCAATATTGGCGTAGAAGAGTGCTCGGTGTGTTAAGTACTAACGTGTAAGCAGTGTGTTAAGTGCTAAGTGTTCCATCTGTGACAATGGCAGACAAAACTACCATCGACGATCTGGACGAGGTTCAGGCTTTTCTGAACAGAGAAGATTGTCTTGCCAGATTAAAATATCTGAGTAAACCAGAGCTTGTACTAGTGAGCGCCTACCTGGAGATCAAGATCCGTGCCAGTGATTCCCGTGTGGAGATCTTGTCCAAGGTACACCGGCACCTGAAGGCAGAAGAGAAGCAGGAAGGCGAAACTCCTAGTACAAAGGAAAGTGCAGACATAGCTTCCAAGGAAAAGGAAGATAAGGGCAGCGACGTTGACAGTGATGCAGGCGAGCTTAATATCAGCTTCCTAACAGTCAAGATGCGTGCCCTAGAGATCAATCGTGAAATAGAATGGAAGAAATTAGAAATGGAACGAGAGAGACAAGATAAAGAATTAGAGATGAGACGTTTAGAATTAGAAAGAGAAGAAAGAAGAGAAGAACGAGAAAGAGAAGAGAAACGAGAGAGAGAAGAACGAGAGAGAGAAGAACGAGAGAGAGAAGAACGAGAGAGAGAAGAACGAGAAAGAGAAGAGAAAGGAGAGAGAGAAGAACGAGAGCGAGAGAGAGAAGAGCGAGAGCGAGAAAGAGAAGAACAAGACAGACAAGAACGACGAGACAGAGAGGAAAGAGAGAGACAACATGAACTAGAAGTTTTGCGATTAGGCGGTGGTCGGAGGCAAACAACGGACACCAGTAGCTTCGATCCGGTACGCAACATCAAAATGGTCCCCAAATTCCATGAGAAGGAAGTGTCAAAATTCTTTGCAGCCTTCGAGAAAGTCGCTGCCTCTTTGGAGTGGCCAAGGGAGAATTGGGCCATCATGATACAGTCAGTCTTGACTGGGAAGGCCCAAATCGCCTACTCTACGTTATCCCTTGACGACTCCAGCGATTACGACAAGGTGAAGAAAGTGGTGCTCATGGCGTACCAATTGGTACCTGAGGCATATAGCCAAAAGTTCAGAAACCTGAAGAAGACCTCAGAGCACACTTTCACCGAATTCGCTACAATCAAGGAGCGACTTTTCCAGGAATGGTGTGCCTCTCGGAAGGTGGAGACCAGGGAAGACCTCGAACAGCTGATTCTGCTCGAGGACTTCAAGGATTGTTTGTCTGGAGACCTCAAGACGTACTTAGAGGAACAGTAGGTGGAGACCTTGAGTGCAGCAGCCACCATGGCTGAAGAGTATATCCTGACTCATAGGCCGTCTGCTAAGTACGTCCCGAGGAATTACCAGCGCCGGTTTGACAGACCTCACGACGAAGAAGAAGAAAGACCCGTCCCACAAAGTGCTAAGAAGACTCCCCCAGGTAGCCCCCGAAGAACAAGTCCTAGTAGTCCGAAACACCGTAGTCCGAGGAGGAACATGGTGTGCTGGACTTGTGGGCAGAAGGGGCACATAGCTGCTAGGTGCCGAGGCAGAAGAGGTGGCAGCGCACGAAGGGAGGTGATGTTGATGAGCTGTGGAACATCACCAGCAGGAAGCCAGTCGACGACGACGCAGGAAGAACCCAGATTGTTTTCCCCTCACACTTCAGGCGGGTATGTATCGAGTGATCATACTGGTAGATCTGTAGTAGTGCTCAGAGATAGTGGAGCAGCCCAGTCCCTGATCATGAAGAGCTCGGTACCCGAGGGAGTAAGTGTGGACGGGAGACAAGAGGTTGTCCTGATTGGGTTTCCAAGGACGCAGTATATCGCCCCCTTAGTGCCAGTACATCTCGACTCGCCTTATTTCAGCGGCACATGTGCGTTGGCAGTAGTCGATACCCTCCCTGTGGCTGGGATTGACGTGGTACTAGCCAACGACTTGGTGACCGATTGGAGCACCAATCATCCCAAGATAGCGGACGAGTCAGCCAGAACAGCAAGGTCTGAGGTAACGACGGGCAATGGTAATGTCCAGGTAAAGACAGACCCGGATTTAAACATATTTAATTTGTCCTCTCACCCGCAGATCGACGATATTCTAGCAGAGACTTCTAATTCTTCTCGCGACGAGGAACATGAGGTTAAGAAGGCAGAGGTACCTGAGCACGAAGAGAGGCCTTGTGTGCAGGCACCCACAGATACCAAAGAGTCTGGAGCGAAGGCGGATGTGTACTTGCGGTATGGCAAGGTACAGCGTGTATTGAACCAGCCAGAGATTCCCCAGACATCAGAGGTATGTGAGGTGTGTTCAAAAGGTCTAGTGGCCTCTTCGGTCCAAGCCAGGCTAGTGGAAGTTGCCGGCTATGGACATGACAGGCTCAGGAAACTTATCCCTTGGCTTACCAAATGTTTCCTATCGGTATTTTGTTTGATTCTCGTATGTGTTCTCGTTTGTGCTCTCAGTGAGGACCGGCGACCGGACGACCCGACGAATGATGGCCCCCATGAACATCGTGAAGAGGTCCCAGGGATTGGAGATTTGTACTGCAGGTGTTGCAGTTGAAGGAGGGACCTGGAAGGTGATAATGAATACAGGAGGTACGACATGTGATAATATGAGTGACTGTTCCCGACAGGTTGACACCCCCCGCGTGATTGCTGAGCCTCAACACAGCGTTATGCGGAACGTTGGTCGACCTGACGGTGACAGAGCGAATACCACCTGCGACGTACGAACAGCCCCGTTGGGACTAGGTGTGGACCTAGTAGAGTATGCTGTAAGTACTGTTTTACTCGCGGTCGCTATCACTCTGAATTATCAGACCCCTGTATTCCAGGTTCCTGTCTCCCTGAAGGACCATCGGACCGGTACCAGAAATGCCGTCTGTGATCAGCCGTCATCGGTGCCACGACGCAGAGAAGTGTCGAGTCACCCCAGATCGTGTCTACACGGATCCTTACTAGAGAGGTGTGAGATGATGCCCCTGCTTGACATCGCAGTGGAGATGTGGACGATTATATCAGGCAGATCATTGCCTTCTATCTACAAGTTCCCTTTGTGCCAGGGTTCCTCAGTGCAGTTCTGTAGACGTGACAGCCTCGCCATCCCAGATTATAAAGCATGTGAGTCCATTTGGAGCAGTGTCGCCGTACTAATTTGGTTTGTGTTTCTTTTTATAGAACCCCAAACCAAATTCTTTTTGGTGGGGAGGTGTTACGAACCCGGATCCAGCGTCCGAGCCTGGAGCAGTGACAACCACGCCATCTGTGGGTCAGCTCCCGAAACCCCCGCCAAACGGACGACGACACCTGGTGAGGACAGCGTGTACTGGCCTCGAGGACCAGTTTCCAGTCTGGTTCAACTCACAACACAGCCGCTCCTGACCTCTGGTGAGGTGGTGCTCCGACGACAGCGCCATCTATGGACTGGATACGTCAGGTGTTTGCGCCCGAGCCCGTAAGTGAGGTGTATTAGTGTCCCGGTTATTGATGACGTGTCTGTTTACAGAGCCGACCTGGGACCACTGTGATGGAAGTGGAGTCAGTCTACCCGAGGCAGCCAGTCTCCATACTGTGAAGTTTGCTGCAGCTGTTGTGACGTCGTCCCCCCGGAAGAACACTGTGGTGTGTTAGCCTGCCATTGGAGTGGCAGTGAAAGGAATTACCCGGGACCGACATTGGAGACGATCATCCACTGGGGTATTGAGGACAGGAGGGTGATTTGTGATATCACACGAGACTCCTGTCTAGGGCGTACCCCCTTATATCGTTCGTGGAGTGGCCGTACCAGCCTTGGTGGCTCAGTACCTGCCAGCAGATCAGCTGGACGTGTGGTTGACGGCCTCCACGACGGTGCCCCCAGTGGACCTGCGTTTTGGCTGACCTGTGGCCCGGGTAGGCTCGGCATTCTCAGAGGACACGTCGTGAGGCCACGAAGAAAGCACCAAGGACTCTGCACCAAGTGGTGTGGCACCAGCGTCTTCAGCAGAAGACCACGATTATGGATTAATCCCCTTGTAAAGTGTTAATACCCCTCCCCCTTGTGCACTCTTTTAGTTTACATATTTAATAGGTGATGGTGAAAATTATAATATTAAGTTCTTAGCTTTCTTTCCCTACTCCCTTTAAGTTACTTGCGTCACTGATCTCATCCCTTGATAGCCACTACTGGCTCGGGAACGGATACATATATCTTCCTCTAACAACATCAGAGTAAGGACCCCGTTGCGTCCCGAGAGGGCCGTAACAACAACACTAAACACTCGTACCAACAATAAGCTCTCATGACAACACTAAAAACTAATGACAACATTATGCACCCATGACAACAGTAAGCACTCATGACAACACTGAGCACTCATGACAACACTAAACACTCATGAGAAACCTAATCACTCATGATAACACTAAGAACTCATGACAACACTGTTACGAACCCGGATCCAGCGTCCGAGCCCGGAGCAGTGACAACCGCGCCATCTGTGGGTCAGCTCCCGAAACCCCCTCCAAATAGACGACGACACCTGGTGAGGACGACGTGTACTGGCCTCGAGGGCCAGTTTCCAGTCTGGTTCAGCGCTCAACACAGCCGTTGCTGACCTCTGGTGAGGTGGTGCTCAGACACCAGCGCCATCTATGGAGTGGATAGGTGGGCGTTTGTGTCTGAGCCTGTAAGTGAGGTGCCTTAGTGTGTCCCAGTTATTGATGACGTGTCTGCTTACAGAGTCGACCTGGGACCGCTGTGTTGGAAGTCGAGTCAGTCTACCCAAGGCAGCCGTCTCCATACCTTGTGCTTTGCTGCAGCAGCTGTGAAGTCGTCCCCCGGAAGAACACTGTGGTGTTACCGTGTCAGTGGAGTGGCAGTAGAAGGATTACCCGGGACCGACTGCTGGAGACGTTTATCCACTGGGGTATTGAGGACAGGAGAGTGATTTTGTGGTATCACACGAGGCTCCTGTCTAGGGCGTTACCCTTATATCGTTCGTGGAGTGGCCTGACCAGCTTTGCTGATCCGGAACCTGCCAGCAGACCCGCTGGACTTGTGGTTGACGGCCTCCACGGCGGTGCCCCCAGTGGAACTGTGTTTTGGCTGGCCTGTGTCTGGGGTAGACTCAGCTTGGTCGAAGGATTCGTCAAGAGACCACGAGGATCAAGAGCACCGAGAGTCTGCATCCAGAGTCTTCAGCAGAAGACGATTTGTGTATTTCCCCTGTACAGTGTTAATACCCCTCCCCCTGTGCACTCTTTTTATATACTATTTATTGGTGATGGTAATTATAGTCTTAAGTTCTTAACTTTCTTTCCCTTCCCCCTTTAAGTTTTTTGCGTCACGGATCTCATTCCTTGAAAGCCACTACTGGCTTGGGGCCGGATACTACTTACTCTAATAACATCAGAGTGAGAACCCCGTTGCGTCCCGAGAGGGCCGTAACATAATTGGCATCCCCAGCGGGATCCGTCCCCTTGTTAAGTATGTTTGACAGGGGTGGTGAAGTGGCGTAATCCCTGTATATAATTCCCCCTGTGTGTGACGATTGTGACGTTATACGTCCTGTGCGGTGCTCAGAGTGACTAAGTGCGATATTGTGCAGTGCGGTGCTCGCTGTGATTAAGCGATTAAGTGCAATATTGAGTAGTGCGGTGCTCAGTGATTCAGTGCAATATTGTGGAGCGAAGGGTTCGCTGTGATTAAGTGCGATATTGCGTAAGTGTGGTGCCCGAAGTAATTACGTGCAATATTGGCAAGTGCAGTGTTTGGTGCGATAAAGTGCAATATTGACGTAGAACTGTGCTCGGTGCGTTAAGTGTTAACGTGTAAGCGGTGTGTCAAGTGCTAGTTAAGTGTTCCATCGGTGACAATGGCAGAGAAAGCTACCATCGATGATCTGGACGATGTGCAGGCTTTTCTGAACAGAGAGGACTGTCTTGCCAGATTAAAATATCTGAGCAAACCAGAGCTTGTACTAGTGAGCGCCTACCTGGAGATCAAGATCCGTGCCAGTGATTCCCGTGTGGAGATCTTGTCCAAGGTTCACCGGCACCTGAAGGCAGAAGAGAAACAGGAAGGCGAGACTCCTAGTACAAGGGAAGGTGAGGAAATAGCTTCCATGGAAAAGGAAGAGAAGGGCAGTGACGTTGACAGTGATGCAGGTGAGCTTAATATTAGCTTTCTTACAGTCAAAATGCGCGCCCTAGAAATAAATCGCGAGATAGAGTGGAAGAAGTTAGAATTAGAACGAGAATTAAAAGATAAAGAGATGGAGATGAAAGATAAGGAAATGGCGATGAGGCGTTTAGAATTGGAAGAAAGGAAAGAAGAACGAGAAAGAGAAGAGAAACGAGAAAGAGAAGAACGAGAAAGAGAAGAGAGACGAGAAAGAGAAGAACGAGAAAGAGAAGAGAGACGAGAGAGAGAGGAGAGCGAGAAAGAGAAGAACGAGACAGACAAGAACGACGAGACAGAGAGGAAAGAGAGAGACAACATGAACTAGAAGTATTGCGATTGGGCGGTGGTCGGAGGTCAACAACGGACACCAGCAGTTTTGATCTGGTAAGGAACATCAAAATGGTCCCCAAATTCAATGAGAGGGAAGTTTCGAAGTTCTTTGCAGCCTTCGAGAAAGTCGCTGCCTCTTTGGAGTGGCCAAGGGAGAATTGGGCCATCATGATACAGTCAGTCTTGACTGGGAAGGCCCAAATCGCTTACTCCACGTTATCCCTTGACGACTCCGGCGATTAAGACAGGGTGAAGAAAGTGGTGCTCATGGCGTACCAATTTGTACCTGAGGCTTACAGGCAGAAGTTTAGAAACCTGAAGAAGACCTCAGAGCACACTTTCACCGAATTCGCCACCATCAAGGAGCGACTTTTCCAGGAATGGTGTGCCTCTCGGAAGGTGGAGACCAAAGAAGACCTCGAGCAGCTTATACTGCTAGAGGACTTCAAGGATTGTTTGTCTGGAGACCTGAAGACGTACTTAGAGGAACAGCAGGTAGAGACCTTGAGTGCGGCAGCCACTATGGCTGAAGAGTATATCCTGACGCATAGGCCTTCTGCTAAGTACGTCCCAAGGCACTACCATCGCCGGTTTGATAAACCTCAGGACGAAGAAGAGACTCCCGTCCCACGAAGCGCTAAGAAGACGCCCCCAAGTAGCCCTCGAAGGACTAGTCCTAGTAGTCCGAAACACCGGAGTCCGAGGAGGAATGTGGTGTGTTGGACCTGTGGGCAGAAAGGGCATGTAGCTGCTATGTGCCGAGGCAGAAGAGGTGGCGGCGCACGAAGGGAGGTGATGTTGATGAGCTGTGTTACACCACCAGCAGGAAGCCAGTCGGCGACTACTCAGGAAGAATCCAAATTGTTTTCCCCTCACACTTCAAGCGGGTATGTATCGAGTGATCATACTGGGAGAGCAGTTGTAGTGCTCAGAGATAGTGGAGCAGCCCAGTCCCTGATCGTGAAGAGCTCGTTACCCGAGGGAGTAAGTGTGGATGGGAGACAAAAGGTTGTCCTGGTTGGGTTTCCTAGGACGCAGTACATCGCCCCCTTAGTGACGGTACATCTCGACTCGCCTTACTTCAGCGGCACGTGTGCGTTGGCAGTAGTCGATACCCTCCCTGTGGCTGGGATTGACGTGGTACTAGCCAACGACTTGGTATCGGATTGGAGCACCAATCATCCCAAGGTCGTGGACGAGTCAGCCAGAACAGCAAGGTCTGAGGTAACAGGCAGTGGTAATGTCCAGGTAAAGGCAGACCCGGATTCAAACAGGTTTAATTTGTCCTCTCACCCGCAGATCGACAGCATCCTAGCAGTGTCTCCTGATTCTTCTCCCAGTAAGGAACATGAGGTTACGATAGCAGAGGTAACTGGGCATGAAGAGAGGCCTTGTGTGCAGGCACCCACGGATACCAACGAGTCTGGAGCGAAGGCGGATGTGTACTTGCGGTATGGCAAGGTACAGCGTTCATTGAACCGGCCAGAGATTCCCCAGACGTCAGAGGTATGTGAGGTATGTGCAAAGGTTCTAGAGCCTTCTTTAGTCCAAACCAGGCTAGTGGATATTGCCGGTTATGGACATAACAAGCTCAGGAAACTTGTCCCTAAGGTAACCAAATGTTTCCTATCGGTATTTTGTTTTGTTCTCGTATGTGTTGTCTGTGTTCTCAGTAAGGATCAGTGGACGACCCGAAGGATGATGGCTCCCGTGAACATTGTGAAGAGTTCCCAGGGATTGGAGATTTGCACTGCAAGTGTTGCAGGCAAAGGAGAGGCCTGGAAAGTGATGGTTGATACACCAGGTACGAGAAATGATAATATGAGTGACTGTTTCCGGCAGGTTGACACCCCCCGCGTGACTGCTGAGCCTCAATGCAGCGTTATGTGGAACGTTGGTCGACCTGACAGTGGCAGAGCGAATGCCATCTGCGACGTACGAACAGCCCCGTTGGGACTAGGTGTGAACCAAGTAGAGTATGCTGTAAGTACTGTTTTACCCGCTGTCGCTGTCACTCTGAATTATCAGACCCCTGTATTCCAGGTGCCCGACTCCCTGAAGGACCGCCGGATCGGTACCAGAAATGCCGTCTGTGTCCAGCCATCATCGGTGCCACGACATAGGGAAGTGTCGAGTCGCCCCAGATCGTGTCCATCACCGATCCTGAGAGATGTGAGATGATGCCCCTGCTTGACATCGCAGTGGAGATGTGGAAGATGACGCCAGGCAGGTCATTGCCTTCTATCTGCAAGTCCCCGTTGTGCCGGAATTGCCCAGTAGAAAAGTTCTGTGGACAAGACAGCCTCAATACTCCAGTTCATAGTATAAGTGAGTCCATTTGGAGTTGTGTCGCCGTACTAATTTGGTTTGTGTCTCTTTTTATAGAACCCCAAACCAAATTCCTTTTGGTGGGGAGGTGTTACGAACCCGGATCCAGCGTCCGAGACCGGAGCAGTGACAACTGCGCCATCTGTGGGTCAGCTCCCGAAACCCCCTCCAAACAGACGACGACACCTGGTGAGGACGACGTGTACTGGCCTCGAGGGCCAGTTTCCAGTCTGGTTCAGTGCTCAACACAGCCGTTGCTGACCTCTGGTGAGGTGGTGCTCAGACACCAGCGCCATCTATGGAGTGGATAGGTGGGCGTTTGTGTCTGAGCCTGTAAGTGAGGTGCCTTAGTGTGTCCCAGTTATTGATGACGTGTCTGCTTACAGAGTCGACCTGGGACCGCTGTGTTGGAAGTCGAGTCAGTCTACCCAAGGCAGCCGTCTCCATACCTTGTGCTTTGCTGCAGCAGCTGTGAAGTCGTCCCCCGGAAGAACACTGTGGTGTTACCCTGTCAGTGGAGTGGCAGTAGAAGGATTACCCGGGACCGACTGCTGGAGACGTTTATCCACTGGGGTATTGAGGACAGGAGAGTGATTTTGTGGTATCACACGAGGCTCCTGTCTAGGGCGTTACCCTTATATCGTTCGTGGAGTGGCCTGACCAGCTTTGCTGATCCGGAACCTGCCAGCAGACCCGCTGGACTTGTGGTTGACGGCCTCCACGGCGGTGCCCCCAGTGGAACTGTGTTTTGGCTGGCCTGTGTCTGGGGTAGACTCAGCTTGGTCGAAGGATTCGTCAAGAGACCACGAGGATCAAGAGCACCGAGGACTCAGCACCGAGAGTCTGCATCCAGAGTCTTCAGCAGAAGACGATTTGTGTATTTCCCCTGTACAGTGTTAATACCCCTCCCCCTGTGCACTCTTTTTATATACTATTTATTGGTGATGGTAATTATAGTCTTAAGTTCTTAACTTTCTTTCTCTTCACCCTTTAAGTTTTTTGTGTCACGGATCTCATTCCTTGAAAGCCACTACTGGCTTGGGGCCGGATACTACTTACTCTAATAACATCAGAGTGAGAACCCCGTTGCGTCCCGAGAGGGCCGTAACAAACACTAAGTTCTCATGACAACATAAAAACTCATGGCAACACAATAAATCAAGACAACACTAAGCGCTCATAATAACACTAAGCACTCATGACAACAATAGGCGCTCATGACAACTGTTGCGGACCCGAGCCCAGCATCGTAGCACGGAGCGGTGACGACAACGCCATCTGTGGGTCAGCTCCCGAAACCCCCTCCAAATGGACGACGCCATCTAGTGAGGACGGGGTATACCGGCCACAGGGGCTGGATTCCCGTCTTAATCAGCTCGTGACATAGCTGCTGCTGACCTCTGGTGAGGTGACGCTTAGACAGCAACACCATCTAAGGAGTTGATAGGTGGGCGTTTGTGTCTAAGCCTGTAAGTGAGGTGCCCTAGGGTGTCCCTAGTACTGATGACGTGTCTGATTACAGAGTCGACCTGGGACTGCTGGATTCGACGATGGGCAGTCTACCCAAGGCAGCCAAAGTCTCTTCACGTGTTTGCTGCAGAAGTTGTGAGTCACCCCCCCCCCCCCACCGGACGAACACTGTTGAGTGTGTTAGCCGGCCTGTGACGTGGCAGTACCAGGAATCGTCGTATCTAGGGGCTGGCTGGTGGAAGAGACTAACCACTGTGGTGAGGAGAGTGATCTGTGGAATCACACGAGGCTCCTGCCTAGGGCTCACCACCCTAGTATCAATCGTGGAGTGGCCTACACAGCTGAGCTGATCGGAACCTTCCAGCTACAGGCTGGATTTGTGGTTGAAGGCCTCCACGACGTTGCACCCAGTGGGACTGTGATTTGGCTGGCCTGTGGCCAGGGTAGATTCGCCGAGAGAATCGGAGGATTTCTTCGTGGGCCAGAAGAAGAGAACCAGGGCTACTCATCGTGAGCACCGTGGAGCATCCCGCGTCTTCAGAGGAAGACAATTCTGTACATTAGAGTGTATTTATAACAGCGTGTGACTGATTGTTATTTATTTATAGTGGTGGTTAAATAATATATTTAAATTAGTGCATTAGTATCCCTTTCCTCTTTAGTTTACTTGCGTTACGGAACACACCCCTTGAAAGCCACTACTAACTTGGGGCCGGATACACAAACTCTAATAACATCAGAGAAGAACCCCAGTTGCGACCCAATAGGTCCGTAACAACAACACTAAGTGCTCATGGTAACATTATATTCTCATTACAACACTAAGCGCTCATAACAACACTAAGCTCTCATTACCCCACTAAGCGCTCAGGCCAACACTAAGCACTCATGACAACACTAAGTACTCATGACAACACTAAGAACTCAAAACAACACCAAGCATTCCTGACAAAATTAAACGTTCATGACAACACTAAGCACCTATGACAACACTAAGTGCTCATGACAACACAAAACGATAATGAAAAGACTAAAAACTCATGACAACACTAAGCACTTATGACAACACTAAGCGCTCATATCAACACTAAATTTTCGTGACAACACTAAGCACTCGTACCAACAATAAGCGCTCATGACAACCCTAAGCACTAATAACAAAACTATACACTCATTACAACACTATGAATACATGACAGTACTAATCGCTCATGATAGTTGTAAACGCTCATGAAAACACTAAGTGCTCATGACAACACTAAGTGCTCATTAGAATACAAAACCTTCTGACATCACTAAGCGCTCATGACAACTTTGGGTACTCATGACAACTTTGGGTACTCATGACAACATTAAGTGTTCATGACAACACTAAGTGCTCATGACAACACAGAAACTCATGTAATCATAAAGAACACATGACAACACTAATCACTCATGACAACACTATGCACTCATGACAACACTATGTACTCATGACAACACTAAGCACTCATGACAACACTAAGCACTCATTACAACACAAACACTAATGACAACACTAAGTTCTCATGACAACACTAAGAACTCATGTCAACACAATCATGACAATACTAAGCGCTCAAGACAACAATAGCGCACATGACAAATCTAAGAATTCATCAGAACACTAAGCTTTCATCACAACAAGAGGCGCTCATGACAAACTAAACGCTCAAGGAAACATTATGTCAGCATTACAACACTAAGCGATGATTACAACACTAAGCGCCAATGACAACACTAAGCACTCATGACAACACAATGAATACATGCTGATACTTATGGTTCATTTCAGCTCTATGTCGTAATGGAAACACAAAGCGCTCATGAAAACACTTAGTGCTCATGACAACAACAGCACACATAACGACACTGAGAACTCATGACAACACTAAGTGCTCATAACAACACCAAGAGCACTTGACAACACAAACTCTCATGAAAACACTATGTTCTCATGACAACACTAAGCACTCATGACACCACTAAGAACTTATGACAACACCAAGTTCTCAAGATAACACTAAGCACTTATGACAACACTAAGACTTTAAGACAACATTAAGTTCTCATGACAACACAAAACCCAATGACAACACTAAGCACTCATGACAAAACTAAGCACTCATGAACTCATGACAACACTAAGAACTTATGACAACACTTGGAACTCATAACAACACTTGGAACTCATAACAACACTTGGAACTCATGACAACACAAAGCACTCATGACAACATTAATAACGCTAGATAACACTAGGCACTCAGTACAACACTAAGCACACATAACAACACTAAGCACTCATGACAACACTAAGCACTCATGACAACATTAGGCGCTCATGGCAACACTAAGCGCTCATGGTAACATTATATGCTCATTACAGCACTAAGTGCTCAAAAAAACACTAAGCGCTCATGACAACACTAAGCGCTCAGGACATCACTAAGCACTCATGACAACACTCAGTGCTCATGACAACACTAAGAACGCATGATAAAACTAAGCACTCATGACAACACTAAGTGCTCATGACAACAATAAGTGGTCATTATGACACAAAAACTCAGGACAACACTGAGAACAAATGACAACACATCACGCTCACGACAACACCAAGAACTCATTACAACACTAAGCACTCATGACAACACAAGGAACGCATGAGAACACAAAACGCTTATGACAACATTAATTGCTCAGGAACACACTAAGTGCTCATGACGATACTAGGTGCTCATGACAACACTAAGTGCACATGACAAAACTAAGTGCTCAATAAAATACAAAAACTCATGACAACATTAAGTGCTCATGACAACACAAAAACTCATGCCAACACTAGGAACACATGTCAACACAAAGCACTCATGACAACACTAGGAACTCATGACCGCACTAAGCACTCATGACAACATTAATAACACATGATAACACTAAGCACTCAAGACAACACTAAGCACTCATGTCAACACTAAGCACTCATAACAACACTAAGCACTCATGACAACACTAAGAACTTATGACAACACTAAGTTTCCATGACAACACAAAAACCCATGACAACATTAAGCACTCATGACCACACTAAGCACTCATGGCAACACTAAGTTCTCATGACAACACAAAGACTCATGGCAACACAAAAACTCAAGTCACCACAAAGTGCTCATGACATCACTTAGTGCTCATAACAACACTACGGACCCATGATAACACTAAAAACTAATGACAACAGTCAGCGCACATGACAACACTAAGAACTTATGACAACGCTAAGAACTCATGACAACACTAAGTGCTCATGACAACACAAAAACTGATGACAACACTAAGCGCTCATGACAACTATAAGCGCTCATGACAACACTAAGTGCTCATGGCAACACTAAGTGATCATGATTACACTAAGCGCTCATGACAACACTAAGAACTCACGACAGCAATAAGAACTCATGCCAACACTAAGTGCTCCTGACAACACAAAGCACTCATGATAACACTAACCATTCAAGACAACAAAAGGCGCTCATGACAAAACTATGCTTTCATGGTAACATTATGTGCTCATTACAACACAAAAGCGCGTATTACAACACTAAGCGATCATGACAACACTAAGCACTCATGACAACACCATGAATACAGGACGATACTTATGGCTCATTACAGCTCTATGCGCTAATGACAACACTAAGCGCTCATGACAACACTATGAATGCATGAGAACACTAAGAATACATGAGAACAATATGCGTTCATGACAATACAAGGAACTCATGACAACACTAAGCGCTCATGACAACATTAGGTGCTCACGACAGCACTAAGTGCTCTTGACAACACCAAGAGCTCATGACAACACTAAGTACACATTACAACACAAAAACTCATGAAAACACTGAGAACACATAACAACACATTGTGCTCACGACAAAACGCGGTACTCATTACAACACTAAGCTCTCATCACAACACTAAGCGCTCATAACAACACAAGGAACTCATGACAACACTAAGCGCTCATGACAACACTAAGCGCTCATGACAAATATAAGTGCTCATGACAACACTAAGTGCTCATAACAACACAGAAATTCATGCCAAAACTAAGAACACATGACACCACTAAGCACTCATGACAACACCAGGAACTCGTGACAACACAATGCACTCATTACAACATTAAGAACACATGACAACACTAAGCATTCATGACAACACTAAGCACTCATGACAACACTAAGCACTCATAACAACACTAAGCACTCATGACAACACTAAGCACTCATGCCATCACTAAGACCTCATGACAACACTAAGTTCTCATGACAACACTAAGCACTCATGACACCCTAAGAACTTATGACAACACTAAGTTCTCAAGACAACATTAAGTTCTCAGGACAACACAAAACCCCACGACAACACTAAGCACTCATAACCACACTAAGCACTCATGACAACACTAAGAACTCATGACAACACTAAGAACTCATAACAACACTTGGAACTCATGACAACACAAAGCACTCATGGCAACATTAATAAAGCTTGATAACACTATGCACTCAGTACAACACTAAGCACTCATGACAACACTAGGAACTCATGACAACACTAAGCACACATAACAACATTACGTGCTCATGACAAAACTAAGAGTTCAACATTATATGCTCATTACAGTACTAAGTGCTGAAAAAAAACACTAAGCGCCCATGACAACACTAAGCGCTCAGGACATCACTAAGCACTCATGACAACACTCAGTGCTCATGACTACACTAAGAACGCATGATAACACTAAGCACTCATGACAACACAAAGTGCTCATGAAAAACTAAGCGCTCAAGACAACACTATGAACAAATGACAACACTAAGTGCTCATTCAACACTAACCACCTATGACAACACTAAGCATTCATACCAACACTAAGCGCTCATGGCAACACTAAGCAGTCATGACAATACTATGAATACATGACGATACTAATCGCTCATGACAGCTCTAAACGCTCATGACAAAACTCTGCGCCCATGACAAAAATAGCACTCATGACAACAGTAAGAATGCATGACAAAACTAAGCGTTCAAGACAACACAAGGAACTCAAGACAACACTAAGCACTCATGACAACATTGAGTGCTTATGATAACACTAAGAACATATGATAATACTGAGTACTCATGACAACACCAAGCTCTCATGACAACACTACGAACACAAGATTGCACTTAGCGCTTCTGACAACACTAAGCACTCTTGACAACACTTAGCACTCATGACAACACTAAACACCCATGTCAACACTAAGCTCTCATGACAACACTACACACTCATGAAAACACTAAGCACTCGTGACAACACAAAAACTCATGTCAACACTAAGTGCTCATGACAACACTTAGCACTCAAGACAACACTAAGCACTCATGACAACACTAAGCGCTCATGACAACACTATGCGCTTATGACAACACTATGCGCTCATGACAAAACTAAGCACTCATGTCAACACTAAGCACTCATGATAATACTAAGCGCTCATGACAACACTATGTGCTCATAACAAAACTAAGTACTCATGACAACACTAAGCACTCATGACGAAACTAATATCTCATGACAGCTCTAAGCGCTCATGACAACACTAAGTGCTTATGACAACACAAAGAGCTTATGACAACAATAGCACTTATGATAACACTAAGAATGCATGACAACACTAAGCACTAATGACAACACAAAGAACTCATGATAACACTAAACAATCATGACAAAAATAGTCGCTCATGACAAAACTTTGCGCTCATGAAAACATTTTGTACTTATTACAACACAAAGCGCTCATGACAGCACTAAACGCTCAAGACAACACTAAGCGCTCAGAACAACACAAAAAACTCATGGCAACACTAAGTGCTCATGACATCACTATGCGCTCATAACAAAACTAAGTACTTGTGACAACACTAAGCACTCATGAAACCACTAAGCACTCATGACAACACTAAGCACTCATGACAAAAATATGAATATATAACGATACTAATTGCTCATGACAGGTCTAAGCGATCATGACAACAATAACACTCATAACAACACAAAGAATGCATGAACACACTAAGCTCTCATGACAACACAAGGAACTCACGAGAACACTAAGCGCTCATGACAACATTAAGTGCTCACGACAACACTAAATGATCATGAAACACTTAGTGCCTATGATAACATTTAGTGCTCATGACACATTTAAGTGCTCATAGCAACACTAAGCGCCCATGACAACACTAAGAGCTCATGACAACACTTAGTTCTCATGACAACACTAAGCGCTCATGACAACATTAAGAACTGATGACAACACTAAGTGCTCATGACAAAACTAAGCACTCATTACAACACTTAGTGCTCATAAGAAAACTAAACTCCCATGACAACACTAAGAACTCATGACAACACTAAGCACTCATGACAACACTAAGAACTCATGACAACACTAAGAACTCATGACACCACTAAGTGCTCATGAGAACACTAAGCACTCATGACAACACTAGGTGCTCATGTCAACACTAAGCCCTCATGGTAACATTATGCGCTCGTTACAACCAAAAGCGCTCATGAGAACACTAAGCACTCAGGACAACACAAAGAGCTCATGACAAAACTAAGCTCTCATTACAACACTAAGAACAAATTACAACACTAATCGCTCATGCTTCACAAACCATCTATGACAACACTAAGCGCTCATGACAACACTAAGTGCTCAAGACAACACTAAGCGCTCATGACAACACAAACTCATGAAAACACTTAGCACTCATGACAACACTAAGAACTCATGACAACACTTAGCACTCATGACAACACTAAGCACTCATAACAACACTAAACACCCATGACAACACTAAGCACTCGTGACACCACTAAGCACTCGTGACACAATAAAAACTCATGACAACACTAAATGCTCATGACAACACTTAGCACTCAAGACAACACTAAGCGCTCATGACAACACTATGTGCTCATAACAAAACTAAGTACTCCTGACAACACTAAGCACTCATGACGAAACTAATCGCTCATGACAGCTCCAAGTGCTCATGACAACACTAAGTGCTTATGACAACAATAGCACTTATGACAACAATAGCACTTATTATAACACTAAGAATGCATATCAACACTAAGCGCTCATGACAACACAAAGAACTCATGAGAACATGTTACGAACCAAAATTCCGCGCACGAGCACGAAGCCATGAAGTCCACGCCATCTGTGAGTCCGCTCGCGAAAACCCCACAACATGGACAACTCCTTCTAGTGATAACGGGAGATGCCGGCAATTAGTGCTGGATGTCTGTCCTAGTCAGCTCGTGACGTAGCCGCTGCTGACCTCTGGTGAGGTGGTGCTTAGACAGTGAACGCCATCTATGGAGCGAAGAGGTGGACGTTTGAGTCTAAGCTAGTAAGTGAAGTTTCCCAGTGGTCCCATGTAGTGTCCCCAGTACTGATGACGTGTCTGCTTGCAGAGTCAACCTAGAACTGCTGTATTGGACGATGGATGAGTCTACCCAAGGCAGCCAAGGTCTCTTCACCAGTCTGCTTTGTAGAAGCTGTGAGCCACCCCCGGACAAACTCTGCTGAGTGTGTGATTGCCTGCCTGAGGAGTGGCAGTAACGGGATTCGCCGTATCCGGGGCTGGCTGGTGGAAGAGACCACCCACTGAGGTGACGACCGAGGAGGGTGACCAGCGAGTCACATGAGGCTCCTGCCTAGGACTCGCAACCCTAGTATTAGTCGTGGAGTGGCCTGACAACGAAGATGACTAGTAACTTCCAGCTACAGGCTGGACTGTGGTTGTAGGCCATCACGACGTGGCACCCAGTGGGATTGCGATTTAGCTGGCCTGTGGCCAGGGAGGATTCTTCCTGGGTTCTGGGCCACGGAGGAGGAGAGCAGGAAAGGCTACCCAGAGCGAGCATCGCCGAGTGTCTAGTGTGTCCGGAGGAAGACGAAGCTGTATATAATTGTGTAGTATTAATTCCCGTGTGTAACTTTTTACATATGGTGGAGGGAATATAAATTATATATATATATATATATATATATATATATATATATATATATATATATATATAAAGGAATATACATATAAATTAGAATACTTGTGTATTTGTGTACCTCCCCCATTGCTTTAACTTGCGTTACGGAACACACCCCTTGAAAGCCTCTACTAACTTGGGGCCAGATACCCAAACAACTATTACCATCAGAAAAGAACCCGGTTGCGGCCCAGTAGGGCCGGAACATAACACTAAGCAATCATGAAAAAAATAGTCGCTCATGAAAACACTATGCGCTCATGAAAACATTATATGCTTATTACAACCCTAAGCGCTCATGACAGCACTAAGTGCTAATGACAACACTAAGCGCTCAGAACAACACCAAACACACATGACAACACTAAGTGCTCATGACATCACTAAGAACTAAGATGACAACAATAAGCAATCATTACAATATGCGCTCATGTCAACACTATGCGCTTATAACAAAACTAAGCCCTCATGACAACACTAAGCACTCATGACAAAAATATGAATATATGACGATACTAATTACTCATAACAGCTCCAAGCGCTCATGACAACACTAAGAGATCATGATAACAATAGCACTCATGACAACACTAAGAATGCATGACAAGACTAAGCTCTCATGACAACACAAGGAACTCATGAGAACACTAAGCGCTCATGAAAACATGAAGTGCTCACAACAACACTAAATGATCATGAAACACTAAGTGCCTATGACAACACTGAGTGCTCATGACACATCTAAGTGCTCATAACAACACTAGGTGCTGATGACAACACTAAGAGCTCATGACAACACCTAGTTCTCAGGACCACACTAAGCACTCATGATAACATTAGGCACTCATGACAACACTATGCGCTCCTGACAAAACGAAGTGCTCCTGACAGAACTAAGTGCTCATGTCAACACTAAGCACTCATGTCAACACTAAGCACTCATGACAACACATAACACTCATGACAATACAAAGCACTTAAGACAACACAAACACTCATGACAACACTAAGTTCTCATGACAACACTAAGCACTCATGAAAACACTAGGAACTTATGACAACACTAAGTTCTCATGACAACACAAAAACCCATGACAACACTAAGAGCTCATGACAACACTTAGTTCACATGACAACACTAAGACCTCATGACAACGCAAAGAACTCATGAAAACACTAAGTGCTCATGACAACACTAAGTGCTCATGACAACACTAAGCGCTCATGACAACACTAAGACCTCATGACAACGCAAAGACCTCATGACAACGCAAAGAACTCATGACAACACTAAGTGCTCATGACAACACAAAAACTGATGACAACACTAAGCGTTCAAGACAACTATAAGTGCTCATGACAACACTAAGTGCTCATGGCAACATTAAGTGCCCACGACAACACTAAATGATCATTAAATATTAAGTACCTATGACAACACAAAGAACTCGTGATACAACTGATCAATCATGACAAAAATAGTCGCTCATGACATTACTCTGCGCTCATGAAAACATTATGTGCTTATTACAACCCTAAGCGCTCATGACAGCACTAAGCGCTAATGACAACACTAAGTGCTCAGAACAACACAAAACACACAAGGTAACACTAAGTGCTCATGACATCACTAAGAATTCATGACAACAATAAACAATCATTACAACACTAAGCACTCATGAAAACACTAGGAACTTATGACAACACTATGTTCTCATGACAACACAAAAACCCGTAACAACACTAAAAACAAATGACAACAGTCAGTGCACATGACAACACTAAGAACTCATGACAAAACTAAGCACTCAAAACAACACTAAGTGCTCATGAAAACACTAAGAACTCATGACAACGCTAAAAACTCATGACAACACTAAGTGCTCATGTCAACACTAAGCACTCATATCAACACTATGCACTCATGACAACACTAAGCACTCATGACAACACATAACACTCATGACAATACTAAGCACTCATGACAACCCCATCACTCATGGCAACACTAAGCGCTCATGAAAACACTAAGAACTCATGACAACGCTAAGTACTCATGAAAACACTAAGAACTCATGACAAAACTAGGTGCTCATGGCAACACTAGGTGATCATGACAACATTAAGCGCTCATGACAACACCAAGAACTCATGACAACACCAAGTGCTCATGACACCACAAGGCACTCATGATAACATTAGGCATTCATGACAACAATAGTTCATGACAAACCTAAGCGCTCATGGTAACATAACGTGCTCATTACAAAACTAAGCACTTATTTCAACACTAAGCGCTCATGACAACACTAAGCACTCATGAAAACCCCATGAATACATGACGATACTTATGGCTCATCACTGCTCTGTGCGCTAATGACAACAGTAAGCACTCATGACAACACTTAGTACTCATTACAACAATTGCACACATGACAACACTAAGAATGCATTAGAACACTAAGCGTTCATGATAATACATGGAACTCATGAAAACACTAATCACTCAAGACAACATTAGGTGCTCACGGCAACACTAAGTGCTCATGACAACACCAACAGCTCATGACAACACTAAGTGTTCATTACAACACAGAAACTCATGCCAACACAAGGAGCACATGACAACATTAAGCACTCATGACAACACTAGGAACTCATTACAACACGAAGCTCTCATAGCAACACTAAGAATGCATGACATCACTAAGTGCATGTGACAGCACAAAAACTCACAACACCAAACGCTCATGACAATTATAAGTGCTCATGACAATTATAAGTGCTCATGACAACACTAAGTGCTCAAGACAACACTAAGTGCTCATGACAACACTAAATGCTCATGACAACACAAAAACTCATGCCAACACTAAGAACACATGATAACACGAAGCACTCATGACAAAACTAAGCCCTCATGTCAACACTAAGCACTCATGACAACACTAAGCACTCATGACAACACTAAGCACTCATGACAACACTAAGCACTCATGACAACACTAAGCACTCAAGACAACACTAGACACTCAAGACAACACTAAGCACTCATGACATCACAAACACTCATGACAACACTAAGTTCTCATGACAACACTATGTGCTCATGACAAAAATAAGTGCTCATGACAACGCTAAATGCTCATTACAACACAAAAACAAATGACAAAACCCTATGAACACATGACAACACTAAGTGCTAACGACACCACTAAGAACACATGATAACACTGAGCACTCATGACAACACTAAGAACACATGATAACACTAAGCGCTCATGACAACACCAAGCTCTCATGACAACACTACGAACACAAGATAACACTGAGCGCTTCTGACAACACTAAGCACTCACGACAACACTTAGCACTCATGACAACACTAAGTGCTCATGACAACACAAAAACTCATGACAACACTAGGAACACATGACAACACTAAGTGCTAACGACAACACTAAGAATTCATTACAACACTAAGCACTCATGACAACACTAAGTGCTTAGTGTCACGTGGAGGTGGGCCGGGGCTCTGCTAGGACTCAGCTGCTAGGGGCTCAAAAGGCCGAATACTCAGCCCCTCCGACTCCCAGGATTCACCGGAGTCTCCTTGGTCACACAGGAGAGGACCAACAATGCCCACCTCCGCAGGTCTTTGCTTCCACCACGAAAGGGGTGCCACTGATTCACCCTGGAAGCCCTTCAGTCAAACACGGGGGAACTACTGTTAACAGTTCCGGCCTAGACCCGTGGAGGAGTGAAGGAAGACTCAGGCTTACCTTATAACCATAACTTCCCTGAGTCTTGCCTGCCAGACAAAAAGGTTGCAGGAACTCCATTCCCGCCTGTCTTCTCTATCTTCTTCGTAACAAGGTCGCCAGGTGGGTTATTATATCTACACCCCAGCAATGCAGTTCAGTGGGTGTATTATATATCGTTTGTAGCCAGAAGATTGCTACTCCCATAGATCTGCTACTAGACTGTCGGCCCAGGGAGGTCTGTGTGGCTTTACCTCTCTCTAGCCACCACGTTACTTGTTGCCACCATTCAGGCACTGATACTGATCGGATGGCTAAGGGTACACTTTTATATAGGTCCGTGCTGTCTTTACCACTCTCCAGGCAATAAGAACTTCTGTAGAGAACATAGTGTTCCCTAGGTGGAACTATGATAACCTTCGTGTATGCTCATAGAGAAATATTATAAATGAAGGCACACTTAAACACAATGATAAAAGTGTGAATTTACTGATGCAAATTACATGATCACACATACAATCACGAGTAATACATGAATATGAAAATAAGGATAATAAGTCTGGAGATCGTCAGCCTCTTCTTCCACGACCTCCAACACTCCTTCAACTGGGCAGAAAGACAGGAGTCCCGCACTCTCTCACAGGAGGGCCTCTTCACCACGTCGGCGCCTCTTCTTCACTGTCCTGCCATCCATACACACTGTCCCCTCTGACAGTCCAGGACACAAGCTGCCTTGCAGCCTATTCTACTACTAAAGTATTAATGTCCTATTGCCACATACATAAGTAAATATTGTGGCCTAACTAACCTACTCACACAAGGGGTAATGGGAGGGAAAGTGATCTACCTTTACATTCCTGGCTCACGACGCCTGTCCCTCGATGGTGTGAGGTTCCCACGCTTCCTGAGTCGATCCTTGACGATCCAGGAACGTTCCACAGGTCCTCAGGTGTCGTGGAGCCTTCTCGTCGTCGCCGTTCCAATCCCTGAGATTCAGCTACCCCAATCCTGGTTCATCGATGGGCGCTGAGCCAATCACTATTTTCCCACACTCGCCCCTTCCACAAGGCGTTGCTCCTTGTCCTAGGCACGGTTTCGTCCTTCCAAAACCCTCAGTGGATGTGACCCGGTCACAGCTAGGCTTGCCCGCCACACCTTTTCAGGCCCTCAACGTCCAGCGTCGTCGCCGAATATTTTCCAAGTTTGGCACTCTTTCGCTCAATAAACTTGGTTCCTTTTTGCTTCCCAGAAGCGCGGGGTCTCCAATACATCAGATGGGCTGCGATAGCCAGCACTAATCCACTAAGAAAGGCTTGTAGAGCCTCTAATCCTTGAGAGCAGACCGAGGTGCGTCCTCTCGCTTCCAAGGTCAGGTCAACTCTGACGTTGGCGCCGCCCGGGGCACTCGGTGACGTCACGGCGGGCCCTGATTGGTCGCCCGCGACCTAAGTCGGCCAATCCGCGATCGGCTAGTGTCCCTTCCAAAAGGTCATATCTGCATTAGGGGATACTCTTTCATTTTATAACAGGGCGCCAATTTCCCCTGACTTACAACTTATAATGTAACTTTCTCCTTTAACTGGCAACTGGTCTGGTCGCAACATATATCAATAGACTCCCTGAACATCAGAGAATCAGTAGGGAGAGCTGATATGACTCTTACAGCAGGCAAATGAAAGAAATAGGTTAGGGCACCGTAACATTAGGAAAACACTAAACAACCATTACAACACTAAGTGCTAATGACAAAACTAAGCTCTCATTACAATACTTAGTGCTCATAACAAAACTAAACTCCCAGGACAATACTAAGAACTCATGACAATACTAAGCACTCATGACAATACTAAGCACTCATGACAACACTAAGCACTCATGACAACACTAAGCACTCATGACAACACTAAGCACTCACGACAACACTAAGCACTCATAACATCACAAACACTCATGACAACACCAAGTTCTCATGACACCACTAAGAACTCATAACAACACTAAGTGCTCATGACAACACTAAGCGCTCATAACAACACTAAGCGCTCAAGATAACACTAAGTGCTCATGACAACACAAAATGTTCATGACGACACTAAGCACTAATGACAACACTAAGCAGCCATGATAATAATATGAATACATGACGATACTAATCGCTCATGAAAGCTCTAAACGCTCATGACACCTGTAAACGCTCATGACAACACTATGCGCCCATGCCAACAATAGCACTCATGACAACACTAAGAATGCATGACCACACTAAACGCTCATGACAACACAAGGAACTCATGACAACACTAAGCACTCATGACAACATTAAGAGCTCACGACAACACTTAGTGCTCATGACAACACCAGGAACTCATGACAACACGAAGTGCTCATGACAACACTAAGTGATCAACACAACACTAAGTGCTCATGATAACACAAAAACTCATGACAATACATTGAACACAAGACAACACTAAGTACTAACGACAACACTAAGAATTCATTACAACACTAAGCATTCATGAAAACACTAAGTGCTTAGGAAAACACTAAACAATCATGTAAACACTAAGTGCCTCATGACAAAACTAAGCACTAATTACTAACACTTAGTGCTCATAACAAAATTATACTCCCATGACAACACTAAGAACTCATGACAACACTAAGCACTCATGACAACACTAAGTGCTCATGACAACACTAAGCGCTCGTGACAATACTAAGAACTCATGACAACACTAAGAACTCATGATAACACTAAGCACTCATGACAACTATAGGTGTTCATGACAACATTAAGTGTTCAAGGTAACATTATTCGCTTCTTACAACACAGAGCGCTCATGACAACACTAAGCACTCATGAATACATGACGATACTAGTTGCTCATGACAGCTCTAAGCGCTCATGACAACACTAAGTGATCATGACAACAATAGCACTCATGACCACACTAAGAATGCATGACAACGTTAAGCTCTCATGACAACACAAGGAACATGAAACATGCTGTTGCAGGGGGGCGCAGGCCCGGGACTTGCCAGGACGCCGCGAGACTGTCACTTTGCTGTGAGGCTCCAGGGTCGATCAGCGGGTCATGCGTGCAGTCGGCAAGTACCATGAGCAGACATGAAAACACTAAGCGCTCATGACAACATTAAGTGCTCACGACAACACTAAATGATCATGCCAACACTAACTGCCTACGACAACACTTAGTGCTCATGACACCACAAATTGCTCAAAACAACACTTAGCGCCCATGACAACACTAAGCAGTCATGACAGTACAAAGCACTTATGATAACACTATGCAATCAAGACAAAAAATAGTCGCTCATGACAATACTTAGCGCTCATGATAACATTATGTACACATTTAAATACTAAGCGCTCATGACAACACTAAGTGCTCAGGACAACACTAATTCAATGATAACATTATGCGCTCATTACAACACTAAGCGCTCATGACCACACTAAGCGATTATGACAACTCTAAGCGTTCAGGACAACACTAATCACTCATGACAACACCATGTGCTCATGACAACACAAAGAACTCTTGACAACACGAAGTGCTCATGATAACACTAAGTGCTCATGACAACACAGTGCTCATGACAACAATAAGATCTCATGACAACACAAAAACTCATGACAACACTAAAAACACATGACAACATTAAGTGCTAACAACAACACTACGAATTCATTTCAACACTAAGTGCTTAGTAAAACACTAAAAAATCATGACAACACTAAGTGCTCTGACAAAACTAAGCACTCATTACAACACTTAGTGCTCATAACAAAATTAAACTCCCATGACAACACTAAGAACTCATGATAACACTAAACGCTCATGACAAGAATAGGTGCTCATGACAACACGAAGCACTCATGGTAACATTAAGCGCTTGTTACAACACAAAGCGCTCATGACAACACTAAGCGCTTATGACAACACTAAGCACTCAGGACAACACTAAGCACTAATGACAACACAAAGTGCTCATGACAACATAAAGCGCTCAAGACAAAACTAAGCGCTCATAACAACACTAAGAACAAATTACAACACTAAGTACAAATTATAACACTAATCGCTCATGCTTCACTAACTATCTATGACAACACTAAGCGCTCATGACAACACAAAGCATTCATGACAACACATATACTCATGAAAACACTAAGAGCTCATGACAACACTAAGAGCTCATGACAACACAAAGCATTCATGACAACCTTAAACACTGATAATAACACTAAGCACTTATGACAAAACTAAGCGCTCACGAGAACTCTAAGCACCTATGACAACACTAAACACTCATAACAACACTAAATGCTCATGACAACATTAAATGTTCATTGCAACACTAAGCGCTCATGAAAAATCTAAGAACACATACCAACACAAAGTGCTCATGACAAACATAACACTCATTACAACACTAAGAATGCATGACAAAATTTAGCGCTCATGACAACACTTAGCGCTCATAACAACACTAAACGCTCATGACAACAAAAGGAACTCATGACAACAGAAGGAACTCATGACAGGAAACTAAGTACTCATGACAATACTAAGCGCTCACGACAACACGAAGTGCTCATGACAACACTAAGTGCTCATGATATCACTTAGCACTCATGTCAACACTATGCGCTCCTAACAAAACTCAACACTCATTACAAAACTAATCACTCATGACAACACTAAGCACCCATGACAACACAAAGCACTCATGATAACACTAAAAGCTAATGACACCACAAAGCTCTAATGACAACAGTAAGTGCTCATGACAACATTAGGCACTCATGACAAAACTACGCACTGATGAAAACACTAAGTGCTCATGACAAGACTTAGCACTCATGACAACACTAAGCACTCATGACGACACTAAGCACTCATGACAACACTAAGTGCTCATAACAACACGAAGCGCCATGACAACACTAAGAACACATGACAACACTAAGTACTTATGACAACACTAAGTGCTCATAACAACACTAAGTGCTCATGACAACACTAAGCACTCATGATGACACTAAGCACGCATGACAATACTAAGCACTCTTGACAACACTAAGTGATCATGACAAAATAGGCGCTCATGACAACACTAAGCGCGCATGATAACATTAGGCGCTCTTTACAACACTATGTACTCATGACAACACTTAGCGCTCATGACAACACTATGTACTCAGGACAACACTTTGAACTCATTACAACAGTAAGTGCTCATGACAACACTAAGCACTCATAACAACAATAAACGCAATGACAACACTAAGAATACATGACAACACTAAGCGCTCATGACGACACTAAGCACTCATGACAACGCTAAGCACTAATGACAACACTAAGCTGTTACGAACCCGGATCCAGCGCCCGAGCCTGGAGCAGTGACAAACACGCCATCTGTGGGTCAGCTCCCGAAACCCCCGCCAAACGAACGACGACACCTAGTGAGGACAACGTGTACTGGCCTCGAGGACCAGTTTCCAGTCTGGTTCAGCGCTCAACACCGCCGCTCCTGACCTCTGGTGAGGTGGTGCTCCGACGACAGCGCCATCTAGGGAGTGGATATGTCGGGCGTTTGTATCTGAGCCTGTGAGTGTGGTGTATTAGTGTCCCGGTTATTAATGACGTGTCTGCTTACAGAGCCAACCTGGGACCACTGTGTTGAAGGTGTAGTCAGTCTACCCGAGGCAGCCAGTCTCCATACAGTGAAGTTTGCTGCAGCTTTTGTGACGTCGTCCCCCCGGAAGAACACTGTGGTGTGTTAAGCCTGCCAGTGGAGTGGCAGTGGAAGGATTTTCCCGGGACCGACGGTTGGAGACGATAATCCACTGGGGTATTGAGGACAGGAGGGTGATTGGTGATATCACACGAGACTCCTGTCTAGGGCGTACCCCTTTTATCGTTCGTGGAGTGGCCGTACCAGCCTTGGTGGCTCAGTACCTGCCAGCAGACCTGCTGGACGTGTGGTTGACGGCCTCCACGACGGTGCCCCCAGTGGACCTGTGTTGTGGCTGACCTGTGGCCAGGGTAGACTCGGCGTTCTCAGAGGACACGTCTTGAGGCCACGAAGAAAGCACCGCGGACTCAGCACCTAGCTTCAAGGATCCATAGTCTCCAGCAGAAGACTACAGTGTTGATCCCCTTTGTAAAGTGTTAATACCCCTCCCCCTTGTGTACGTTTTATTTCTATATATTCAAATGGTGATGGTGAAAATTATATTATATTAAGTTCTTACCTTTCTTTCCCTACTCCCTTTAAGTTACTTGCGTCACGGATCGCATCCCTTGATAGCCTCTACTGGCTTGGGGCCGGATATATATCTTCCTCTAACTACATCAGAGTAAGAACCCCGTTGCGTCCCGAGAGGGCCGTAACATAAGCGCTCATGACAACAATAGGCGCTTGTGACGACACTAAGCACTCATGACAAAACCAAGAAAAAATTCAACACTAATCGCTCATGCTTCACTAACCACCTTTAACAACACTAAGCTCTCATAACAACACTAAAGAGCTCATGACAACACTTAGCACTCAGGACAACACTAAGAACTCATGACAACACTAAACGCTCATGAAAACACTAAGCACTCATGATAACACTAAGCACTCTTGACAACAATAGGCGTTATTGAAATACTAGGATCTAATGGTAACATTATGCGCTTGTTACAACACTAAGTACTCATGACAACACTAAGTGCTCATTTCAACACAAAAATTCATGACAACACTATGAACACATGACAAAACTAAGTGCTCACGACAACACTAAGAACTCATTACAACATTAAGCAATCATGACAACACTAAGCGCTTAGGATAACACTAAACAATCAAGACAACACTAGGTGCTCATGACAAAACTTAGCACTCATTAAAACACTTAGTGCTCATAACAAAACTAAACGCCCATGACAACACTAAGAACTCATGACAACACTAAGCGATCATGACAACACTAAGCGATCATGACAACACTAAGCGATCATTGTAACATTATGCGCTCATTACAGCACAAAGCGCTCATGACAACACTAAGCAATCATGACAACACTAAGCGCTCATGACAACACCAAGAAAAAATTCAACACTAATCGCTCATGGTTCACTAACCACCTTTAACAACACTAAGCTCTCATAACAACACTAAGCGCCCATTACAACACTAAGTGCTCATGATAACACTAAGTGATCATGACAACACTAAGCATTCATGACAACACTAAGCATTCATGACAACACTAAGCATTCATGACAACACTAAACCCTGATAACAACACTAAGATTTTTTGACAAAACTAAGCGATCATGACAACGCTAAGCACCTATGACAACACCAAAGACTCATAACAACACTAAGCGCCCATGACATAACTAAGAAATCATGACAACACTAAGTGCTAATGAAAACAATAAGTGCTAATGACCACACAAAGTAATCATGACAACACTAAGCGCTCATGACAACACTAGGGCCTCAGGACAACAATAAGCACTCATGCCAACACTAAGTGCTCATGAAAACCATAAGAACTCATAACAACACTAACCAATCATGACAACAATAAGCTTTCATGAGAGCAACAAGTTCTCATGAAAACACTAACCACTCGTGACAACACAAAAACTCTTGACAACACTAAGTGCTCATGACATCACTTAGCACTCATGAACACACTAAGCGCTCAGGACAACACTATGAACTCATGACAACAGTAAGTGCTCCTGACAACACTAAGCACTCATAACAACACTAAGCGCCATGACAACACTAAGAACACATGACAACACTAAGTACTCATGACAACACTAAGTGCTCATGACAACACTAAGTGCTCATGACAACTCTAAGCACTCATGACAAGACTTAGCACTCATGACAGCAATAAGCGCTCGTGACGACACTAACCACTCATGACAACACTAAGCACTCATGGCAACACTAAGCGCTCCTGACAACAAGAGGCGCTCATGACAACACTAAGCGCTCATGATAATATTATATCCTCGTTACAACACTAAGCGCTCGTGACAACACTAAGCACTCATGGCAAAATTAAGTGCTCATGAAAACACTAAGAAGTCATGACAACACTAAGCAATCACAGCAACACAAAGTGCTCATGACAAAATTAAGCGCTCATGATAATACTAAGAACAATGACAGCACTACGCGCTCATATAAACATTATGCGCTCGTCACAACACTAGGAGCTCATGACAACACTAAGCACTCAGGACAGCACTAAGAACTCATGACAACACTAAGTGCTCATGACATCACTAAGCACTCATAAAAACACTAGGCTCCCATGACATCACTAAGAACTCATGACAACACTAAGCACTCGTGACAACACTAAGTGCTCATGACAACACTAAACGCTCATGAAAGCACTAAGCACTCATAACAACACAAAGAACTCATGACAACACTAAGTGCTCAAGACAACACAAAACACTCATTATAACACTAAGCACTCATGATAACACTAATCACTGATGACAACACTATGGGCTTATGACAACACTAAGCACCCATGAAAACAAAAAGCACTGATGACAACACTAAGCACTCATGATAAGACTTAGCACTCAAAACAACACTAAGCACTCATGACAACACTAAGCGCTCATGACAAAACTAGGTGCTCAGGACAACAATAACCAATCATGACAACACTAAGTGCTCATGAAAAATCTGAGTGCTCATGAAAACATTATGAACAAATGACAACACTAAGCGCTCCTGACAACAATAGGATCTCATGAAAACACCAAGTTCTCATGACAACACTAAGCACTCGTGACAACACAAAAACTCATGACAACACTAAGTGTTCATGACAACACTAAGTGCTCATGACATCACTTAGCACTCATGACAACACTATGCGTTCATTACAAAACTCAGCACTCATGATAACACTAAGCACTCATGAAAACAAAAAGCACTTATGACAACACTAAGCGCTCATGACACAACAAAGTACTCATGACAACAGTAAGCGCTCATGACAACACTAAGCACTCATACCATAACTACGCACTGATGACAACACTAAGGACTCATGACAAGACTTAGCACTCATGACAAAACTAAGCACTCGTGTCAACACTAAGAGCTCATGACGAAAATAGGCGCTCATGACAACACTAAGTGCTCATGATAACATTATGCGATCCTTACAACACTAAGCGCTTATGACAACACTAAGCACCCATGACAACACTATGTGCTCATGACAACACTAAGATGTCATGACAACACTAAGCAATCATAACAACACAAAGTGCTCATGACAAAACTAAGCGCTCATGATAATACTTAGAACAAATGACAACACTAAGCGCTCATGAAAACATCATGCACTCGTTACAACTGACGACACTAAGCACTGAGGACAACACTAAGAATTCATGACAAAACTAAGTGCTCATGACAACACTAGGCACTCACAACAGCACTAAACGCCCATGAGAACACAAAGAAATCATGACAACACTAAGCGCTCACGACAATACAAAAACTCATGACAATACAAAGAGCCATGACAACACTAAGCACTCATGACAAAGCTAAGCTCTCATGACAAAACTAAGCACCTATGACATAAGTAAGCCCTTATGACAACTCTCACTACTCATGATAACACTAAACGGTCATGAAAACACTAAGCACTCATGACAACACTAAGTGCTCATGAGAACACAAAGCACTCATGATAACACTAAGCACTCATGACAACAATAGGCGCTCATGAACACACTAAGCGCTCATGGTAACATTATGTGCTTGTTAAAACACTAAGCGCTCATGACAACGCTAAGTACTCATGACAACACTAAGCAATCATGACAACACTAGGTGCTCATGGCAACACTAAGAACATATTACAGCACTAATTGCTCATGCAACATTAACCACCTATGAAAACACTAAGCTCTCATATCAACACTAAGCGCCCATGACAACACTAAGAAATCATGACAACACTAAGTGCTCATGAAAACACAAAGTGCTCATGACAATACTAAGCGCTCATGACAAACCAAAAACTCATGACAACAATAAGAGCTCATGACATCACTAAGAACTCATGACAACACTAAGCATTTATAACAACACTAAACACTCATAACAACACTAAGCACTCATGACAACACTAAGTGCTGATGACAACAATGTTAACTCATGACAACACAAAGTGCAGATGACAAAAGTAAGCTCTCATGACAACACTAAGCAATCATGACAAAACGAAGCTCTCATGACAACACGAAGTGCTCATTACAACACTATGCGCTCATGACAACACTAGGCGCTCAGGACAACACTAAGCAATCATGACAACACTAAGCACTCATGACAACACTAAGCACTAAAGACAACACTAAACGCTTATAACAACATTAAAATCTCAGGACAACACTAAGTGCTCATGACAACACTAAACGCTCATAACAAAACTAAGAACGCATGACAACAATAAACACTCATGAGAACACTAAGCGGTCATAACAACAAATACTCATGACAACACTATGAATACATGACGATACTTATCGCTCACGACAGCTTTAAGCGCTCATGGCAACACTAAGCGCTCATGACAACACTACGTGCTCATGATAACACTTAGTGCTCATGACATCAATAGCAGTCATGACAGCACAAAGAATGCCTGAAAACACGAAGTACTCACGAACCTACTTGGAACTCATGACAACACCAAGCATTCATGACAACACAAGGAACTCATGACAACACTAAGTGCTCAAAACAACGCAAAGCACTCATGATAACACTAAGCACTCATGATAACACTTAGCACTCATGACAAGACTTGGCACTCCTGACAAAACTAAATGCTCATGTCACTACTAAGCACTCATGACAATACTATGCGCTCATGACAACACTAAGCACTCATGAAAACAAAAAGCACTCATGACAACACTAAGTGCTCATGACAACACTAAGCGCTCATGACAAGACTAAGCACTCATGTTACACTAAGCACTCATGACAACACTAAAAGCTCATGACGAAAAAAGGCGCTCATGACAACACTAAGTGCTCATGAAAACATTATGCGCTCCTTATAATACTAAGCGCCTATGACAACACTAAGCGCTCATGACAACACTCAGTGCTCATGACAACACTAAACAATCAGAACAGTGCTCATGGCAAAACAATGAGCTCATGATAATACTTAGAACAAATGACAACATTAAGCGCTCATGGAAACATTATGCGCTCGTTACAACACTAAGCACTCATGACAACACTAAGTGCTCATGACAACACTAAGCACTGAGGACAACACTAAGAACTCATGACAACACTAAGTGCTCATGACCACACTAAGCACTCATAACAACACTAAGCGACCATGACAACACAAAGAACTCATGACAACACTAATCACTCATGACAACACTAAGAAAACATGACAACACTAAGCGCTCACGACAATACAAAAACTCATGACAATACAATGAGTCATGACAACACGAAGCACTCATGACAAAACTAAGCTCTCATGACAAAACTTAGCACCTATGACAAAAGTAAGCACATGACAACACTCACTGCTCATAATAACACTAAACGGTCATGTAAACACTAAGCTCTTATAACAACACTAAGAACTCATGACAACACTAAGTGCTCTTGACAACCCACAGCACTCATGATAACACTAAGCACTTATGACAACAATAGGCGCTCATGACAACACTTAGCGCTCATGGTAATATTATGTGCTTGTTACAACACTAAGCGCTCATGATAACACTAAGCACTCATGACAACACTAAGCAATCAAGACAACACTAAGCAATCAAGACAACACTAAGTGCTCATGACAAAACTAAGTGCTCATGACAACACTAAGAACATATTACAGCACTAATCGCTCATGCAACACTAACCACCTATGACAACACTAAGCTCTCATAACAACACTAAGCGCCCATGACAACACTAAGAAATCATGACAACACTAAGCGCTCATGAAAACACTAAGTGCTTATGACAACACAAAGTGCTCATGACAACACTAAGTGCTCATGACAACACTAGGCGCTCAGGACAACAATAAGCACTCATGCCAACACTAAGTGGTCATGACAACACTAAGAACATATTACAGCAATAATCGCTCATGCAACACTAACCACCTATGACAACACTAAGCTCTCATAACAACACTAAGCGACCATGACAGCACTAAGAAATCATGACAACACTAAGCGCTCATGAAAACACTAAGTGCTCTTGACAACACGAAGTGCTCATGACACTACTTAGCGCTCATGACAAAACAAAAACTCATGACAACAATAAGAGCTCATGACATCACTAAGGACTCATGACAACACACAGCATTCATGACAACACTAAACACTCATAACAACACTAAGCGCCCATAACAACACTAAGCACTTATGACAACACTAAGTACTGATGACAACAATGTTAACTCATGACAACACAAAGTGCTAATGACAAAACTAAGCTCTCATGACAACACAAAGCATTCATGACAACACTAAGAACTCATGCCAACACTAAGTGCTCATGACAACACTAAGCACTCATAACAACACTAAGCGCCCATGACAACACAAAGAACTCATGACAACACTAAGCACTCATGACAACACTAAGCGCTCACGACAATACAAAAACTCTTGACAATACAAGGAGTCATGACAACACTAAGCGTTCATGACAACACTAGGCGCTCAGGACAACAATAAGCACTCATGCCATCACTAAGTGCTCATGACAACACTAAGAACATATTACAGCACTAATCGCTCATGCAACACTAACCACCTATGACAACACTAAGCTCTCATAACAACACTAAGCTCTCATAACAACACTAAGCGTCCATGACAACACTAAGAAATCATGATAACACTAAGCGCTCATGAAAACACTAAGCGCTCATGAAAACACTAATTGCTCTTGACAACACGAAGTTCTCATGACAACACTAAGCGCTCATGACAACACTAGGCGCTCAGGACAACACTAAGCATTCATGACAACACAAAGTGCTCATGAAAACACGAAGTGATCATGACAATACTAAGCGCTCATGACAAAACAAAAACTCATGACAACAATATGAGCTCATGACATCACTATGAACTCATGACAACACTAAACACTCATAACAACATTAAGCACTCATGACAACACTAAGTGCTGATGACAACAATGTTAACTCATGACAACACAAAGTGCTGATGACAAAACTAAGCTCTCATGACAACACTAAGCACTCAAGACAACACTAAACGCTTATAACAACATTAGGATCTCAGGACAACACTAAACGCTCATAACAAAATGAAGAACGCATGACAACACTAAACACTCATGAGAACACTAAGCGCTCATAACAACAAATACTCATGGCAACACTATGAATACATGACGATACTTATCGCTCACGGCAGCTCTAAGCGCTCATGACAACACTAAGCGCTCATGACAACACTTAGTGCTCATGACAACAATAGCACTCATGACAGCACAAAGAATGCATGAGAACACGAACTGCTCACGAACCCACTTGGAACTCTTGACAACACCAAGCACTCATGACAACACTAAGTGCTCACTACAACACAAAAAACTCATGGCAACACTAAGTGCTCAAGACATAACAAAGCACTCATGATAACACTAAGCACTCATGATAACACTAAGCACTCATGACAACACTTGGCACTCCTGACAAAACTAAGAGCTCATGTCACCACTAAGCACTCATGACAACACTATGCGCTCATGACAACACTAAGCACTCATGACATAACTAAGCACTGATGACAACACTAAGCACTCATGACAACACTTGGCACTCCTGACAAAACTAAGAGCTCATGTCATCACTAAGCACTCATGACAACACTATGCGCTCATGACAACACTAAGCACTCATGACATAACTAAGCACTGATGACAACACTAAGCACTCATGACAAGACTTAGCACTCATGACAACACTAAGCACTCATGACGACAAAAGGCGCTCATGACAACACTAAGTGCTAATGAAAACATTATGCGCTCCTTACAATACTAAGCGCCTATGACAACACTAAGCGCTCATGACAACACTAAGTGCTCATGACAACACTAAGTGCTCATGACAACACTAAGAATTCATGACAACAATAAACAATCATAACAACACAGAGTGCTCATGACAAAACTATGAGCTCATGATAATACTTAGAACAAATGACAACACTAAGCGCTCATGGAAATATTATGCGCTCGTTACAACACTAAGCACTGAGGACAACACTAAGAACTCATGACAACACTAAGTGCTCATGACCACACTAAGCACTCATAACAACACTAAGCGACCATGACAACACAAAGAACTCATGACAACACTAATCACTCATGCCAACACTATGAGCTCATGACAACACTAAGCACTCATAACAACACAGAGTGCTCATGACAAAACTATGAGCTCTTGATAATACTTAGAACAAATGACAACACTAAGCGCTCATGACAACACTAGGTACTGAGGACAACACTAAGAACTCATGCCAACACTAAGTGCTCATGACAAAAATAAGCACTCGTTACGTTAAGGCAAAATAACAAGAAGTGCAACACAAAATTAAATGGGAGGTGCTGGAATATTGGCTTTAAGCTATCACCTCTCTCAGTACACGCTAACGTCTAGCTGGGAGGAGTGATAACCACGAAAGCACTGAACATTCTGAGGTCTGAGGTCGTGGCGACCCCAGACATCAAGTAGTATGGGGGGGCGAGTGCAGGTGCAGCCAGACCGGCGACCAATCAGCGGGGCCGGTAGCGATCAACGAGTAGTTTGGCGGTTTGAGTCTGAACAGGTGTCTCTGGCTGCAACGTTTTGCGCTCTGGCAAGCCTTGCTGGTGTTGTTGTCGTTGTTGGACAGTTCTTCCATAGTAGTTTTATATAATTCCAACGACGTAATTATGGAGGGAAGAGCAGGCTCAATCTCTTGAAGGAGATTATCGTCACAATATATATATATATATATATATATATATATATATATATATATATATATATATATATATATATATATATATATATATATATACATATATATATAAATATATATATATAAATATATATATATATATATATATATATATATATATATATATATATATATATATATATAAATATATATATATATATATATATATATATAAATATATATAATATATATATATATATATATATATATATATATATATATATATATATATATATATATATATATATATATATATATATATGCGAACAAGCCTGAATGGTCCCCAGGACAATATGCAACTGAAAACTCACACCCCAGAAGTGACTCGAACCCATACTCCCAGAAGCAACGCAACTGGTATGTACAAGACGCCTTAATCCACTTGACCATCACGACCGGACATAATGAGGTGATAGCCAAGGCTATTTGAACCACCCCACCGCCGGCACTCGGATAGTAATCTTGGGCATAGCATTTTACCAAATCACCTCATTCTTTGGGGCACACGTGAGGAACACAAATGCGAACAAGCCTGAATGGTCCCCAGGACAATATGCAACTGAAAACTCACACCCCAGAAGTGACTCAAACCCATACTCCCAGAAGCAACGCAACTGGTATGTACAAGACGCCTTAATCCACTTGACCATCACGACCGGACATAATGAGGTGATAGCCGAGGCTATTTGAACCACCCCACCGCCGGCACTCGGATAGTAATCTTGGGCATAGCATTTTACCAAATCACCTCATTCTTTGGGGCACACGTGAGGAACACAAATGCGAACAAGCCTGAATGGTCCCCAGGACAATATGCAACTGAAAACTCACACCCCAGAAGTGACTCAAACCCATACTCCCAGAAGCAACGCAACTGGTATGTACAAGACGCCTTAATCCACTTGACCATCACGACCGGACATAATGAGGTGATAGCCGAGGCTATTTGAACCACCCCACCGCCGGCACTCGGATAGTAATCTTGGGCATAGCATTTTACCAAATCACCTCATTCTTTGGGGCACACGTGAGGAACACAAATGCGAACAAGCCTGAATGGTCCCCAGGACAATATGCAATTGAAAACTCACACCCCAGAAGTGACTCGAACCCATACTCCCAGAAGCAACGCAACTGGTATGTACAAGACGCCTTAATCCACTTGACCATCACGACCGGACATAATGAGGTGATAGCCGAGGCTATTTGAACCACCCCACCGCTGGCACTCGGATAGTAATCTTGGGCATAGCATTTTACCAAATCACCTCATTCTTTGGGGCACACGTGAGGAACACAAATGCGAACAAGCCTGAATGGTCCCCAGGACAATATGCAACTGAAAACTCACACCCCAGAAGTGACTCGAACCCATACTCCCAGAAGCAACGCAACTGGTATAGTTCAAATAGCCTCGGCTATCACCTCATTATGTCCGGTCATGATGGTCAAGTGGATTAAGGCGTCTTGTACATACCAGTTGCGTTGCTTCTGGGAGTATGGGTTCGAGTCACTTCTGGGGTGTGAGTTTTCAGTTGCATATTGTCCTGGGGACCATTCAGGCTTGTTCGCATTTGTGTTCCTCACGTGTGCCCCAAAGAATGAGGTGATTTGGTAAAATGCTATGCCCAAGATTACTATCCGAGTGCCGGCGGTGGGGTGGTTCAAATAGCCTCGGCTATCACCTCATTATGTCCGGTCGTGATGGTCAAGTGGATTAAGGCGTCTTGTACATACCAGTTGCGTTGCTTCTGGGAGTATGGGTTCGAGTCACTTCTGGGGTGTGAGTTTTCAATTGCATATTGTCCTGGGGACCATTCAGGCTTGTTCGCATTTGTGTTCCTCACGTGTGCCCCAAAGAATGAGGTGATTTGGTAAAATGCTATGCCCAAGATTACTATCCGAGTGCCGGCGGTGGGGTGGTTCAAATAGCCTCGGCTATCACCTCATTATGTCCGGTCGTGATGGTCAAGTGGATTAAGGCGTCTTGTACATACCAGTTGCGTTGCTTCTGGGAGTATGGGTTCGAGTCACTTCTGGGGTGTGAGTTTTCAGTTGCATATTGTCCTGGGGACCATTCAGGCTTGTTCGCATTTGTGTTCCTCACGTGTGCCCCAAAGAATGAGGTGATTTGGTAAAATGCTATGCCCAAGATTACTATCCGAGTGCCGGCGGTGGGGTGGTTCAAATAGCCTCGGCTATCACCTCATTATGTCCGGTCGTGATGGTCAAGTGGATTAAGGCGTCTTGTACATACCAGTTGCGTTGCTTCTGGGAGTATGGGTTCGAGTCACTTCTGGGGTGTGAGTTTTCAGTTGCATATTGTCCTGGGGACCATTCAGGCTTGTTCGCATTTGTGTTCCTCACGTGTGCCCCAAAGAATGAGGTGATTTGGTAAAATGCTATGCCCAAGATTACTATCCGAGTGCCGGCGGTGGGGTGGTTCAAATAGCCTCGGCTATCACCTCATTATGTCCGGTCTTGATGGTCAAGTGGATTAAGGCGTCTTGTACATACCAGTTGCGTTGCTTCTGGGAGTATGGGTTCGAGTCACTTCTGGGGTGCGAGTTTTCAGTTATATATATATATATATATATATATATATATATATATATATATATATATATATATATATATTATATATATATATTTTATATATATATATATATATATATATATATATATATATATATATATATATTATATATATATATTTTATATATATATATATATATATATATATATATATATATATATATATATATATATATATATATATATATATATATTGTTATGATCTCGGCCTACAGGAGAAACGAGTCTCCCTCCTTGAGAGTTATTCGTCAAGCCTGACCTAACTAGAAGGTCTAGCAAATATTGAGGTGATAACCCATATGTAAAATAGTTGCTTGGATATGTATAACAGTTTGAGATTATGGGCAATGAAGGAGAAAACAGATAAATGACTGGCTAGGAGATGTGGACATTTTGCTGGAGGCGTGAGGCTCGCTTCCGGAGGACCTTGACCTCACTTGAGTGCCAGACATCGCAGGGGGAAGCCGCGCTCCATTTGAGCTCCCGTGAGAAGGGAACCCCTAGTGATATATCTCTAAGAGAAGAGAAGTGTGCAGACGTGCCAGCTGTGGAATTGAGCTGAGAACGTTGTGGTGTCAAGTCTTGGACGGCGAGGAGAGTTTAATAAGCTGCTCAGAGGCATTTTCGTGGGCTGTGTGGAGCGCCCTGACCAGACGCCGTCAGAGGGAAAGCGCCCTTGATCAATTAATCTGTGGTTTGTTCTTTGGGGAAGAAGTTGCTGAGAACTTCGAAGCCAGCAGATGAAGTAGCTGATGAGACTCCAAGGTAGTGGAGCAGGGGACCTCGAGCTGTGAGGAGAAGCAGCAGTGAAGAGGAGTGTCACGTGCTTCTGTAGAGGTGGTGTAGCGGCCAAGAGAGCTGTGGAGGAACCTAGCAGAAGGGTGAAGCACCGTAGTTGCTCAAGGAAACTTCATGATAGCAGCCTGGAGGAGCTGCAGAGGATCCTGGTAGTGAAGCCCGGAAGAACCTAAGGATATTAGGGTAGTGAACTTCCAGAGGTGGAAGGGGAAGTTCTGGTGGATTACTTATAGGGAGTTGATAGTGTTTGGTTGTCATTAAGCGTGCAAGACGCAGTGAGAGGTGAGTGACTGTTGGCATTCTTACGTCAAGGAGTTTTTTTATACTGAAGTATCAATGAACATTTATACTGGTATATGGTATTGCATTCAAATGCTGATTTTCTGTATATATATGTTATCTTGCTGATGGTGCAACAGTGTATGTAGACTTGATCAACTTGAGGAGGTTGATAGTATCAGGTGGTGAACCATGAGATAGGATACCACTTGATAAGCTGATAATAGAGTTCTGATGGTGTTGGAGTGCAACCTGATTGTGATATTATAGAGTATAGTCATTATTATTATTATATGTGTGTATGTATCGTGTATGAGCTTTGTCCAGTAAATGTATCCCAATTTGCTGGTGTTTGCCCTCGTCCTAGTGAGGCTTCCCAGGAGGTAGTAAAGAAGGAGAGAGAGAGAGAGAGAACCAAGAACCACTGCCGTGGACAGGGTAAAAGGTAATACTAATAAGTCAAAAAGGGGATTGAGGAGATCATATCACCTAAGGAGAGAGTGGGGAGTCACAGCGGCTCGAGTGGGTGTGTGCACGTGACAACGAGGCTAAGTGTTGGAGCCGCATCCCCTAAACGTGTGACGTTGAGCCCCTCTCCAAGAGCCAGAAGCGCCAAGGGTGATCTCCTAGTATAAGCACTCTACCGAGTTGTGGGTTGGGTTGTCCGTAGAGAAGGATCAACGACGACAACACCAACCAACCCACAGTCTATAATAAATTGGGGGCCTGTGTCCGGGAGAGTGAACTGACACACCCACACCCTGTCCAAGAGTGGATTTGTACACCCCTGCTGAGATAAACTGTGTGACCGCAGGTGTATACTCTCTCTCTTGGGAAGACTCACAGGACAAAGATGGATAAGGTGCAAGCGTTTGTGGAGTCAGGCAAGCCTGAGGACTTGGAAGGTTGCACGAGGGATCAATTGAAACAAATAGCAGAAAAATGTGGCATTAGGTTGAAAGCATCTAAAGTAGCTGGGATGAAGGATGAGATCCTGAGGCAGTTAAGAGCCAAAAATGAAGCGGCAGAGCAAGGAGCCCAAAAAGGAGCTGAAAGTGGAAAGGAGGATGATGGGCAGGATGACGTGAGATCCCAGGGATCGAGTAGGAGCAGCAAGAGTAGCCGCAGTAGCAGGAGTAGCCGAAATAGGAGCTTGGAGAGATTCCAGTTAGAGCTCCAGTTGCAGCAACAACGAGAGGACAAGGAGAGACAGTTCCAGCTGGAAAAGATGAAATTAGAACTCCAGATGAAAAATGAAGCAGAGAAGGAAAAAGAAAAAACCAGGCTGGAAGTAGAAAAAGAAAAAACCAGACTGGAAATAGAAAAAGAGAAAGCAAGACTAGAGGTGGAGAAAGAAAAAGAGAAAACCAGAGTAAGAGAACTGGAGTTGGAACAGGAGAAAGAAAAAGCCCAAGTCGAAAAAGAAAAAGAGAGAACAAAACAAATGCAGATAGAAGCGAACAGAACCTTGGCTGAGCAAAGGATTGAACATGGGTTGCCAGAGAGCACCACCCAGATATCACACCCAACAGATGTTAGGGTTAGGGAGAAGGACATTCCCTTGTTTGTTCCCGAAGAGGCAGAGAGCTTTTTCGAGCACTTTGAAAAAGTAGCCAGTATCAAGGAGTGGCCACAGGAGGAATGGGCCCAGCTGGTCCAGTTAAGATTGACCGGTGCAGCCAGGGAGGCATACACCCAATTGTCACTGGAAGAGTGCCAGGATTATGCCACAGTAAAGAGCAGCATATTGCACTCGTTTCAGTTAACCCCAGAAGCTTATAGAAAGCGTTTCAGAGAGATGGTGAAAGTTGGAGCATGTACGTTTGCTGAGACAGCAAGGGATCTGGAAAGACGATTCCAGAAGTGGATTGAGGCTGCTGGAGTTGGATCTTACGCTGACCTGAAGCAACTGATGGTCATGGAGAAGTTCTTGGAGATGATGCATCCCGAAACAAAGTTCAAGATCCAAGAAGCAGGGATAATGGAGGTGAAAGATGCCGCAGATAGGGCGGATATGATTACTGAAGCGTACAAGAGCTTAAGGGAGAACAGAGTGAGAAGCGAGGCGAGACGCAGCAATGGCAGATCCAATGGAGTCTGGGGAGGAAGAAATTACGAGAGGCCCAGAAGAGTCTGGGATGAGAAAAATTTTGATAAATGGGCAGATAAAAGTAAGTACCCTAAAACTCAGAAGAGTAGGTCGCGCACTTCGTCAGAAAGTGAAGATGGAGGAGCAAAACGAGAAACTGATCGTTATCCAGGAAATCAAGAGTCCAGTAAAGCTCCACAGAGTGCGAGTAGTACGTCTGGCCCGAGGAACTCCAATACGAGTGGGCAGAGTCAGAGCTACTCTGGTACATATAGGAGAGATTTTTCACAGATGAGATGTTACCAATGTAACGGATTGGGTCACGTGATGCGAGATTGTCGGCAGGGCAAGAGAGTTGTGACCCTGGCCATGTGTGACCCCCGAAGTAAATATACTAATGTGTTCCGAGACAAACCACAGAAAGTGAACTTAGTGAACGAGAGGTATAGGCCGTTCATGAGCAAAGGTTGGATCAGTGTAGGAGGCCAACCTGAGGTAGAAGTTGGTATCTTAAGAGATACCGGAGCTAATCAGAGCTTGATTACGAGAAGCCTGATTGGGAATGGTCGACGGTTAGCTGGCAGTGGGAAGATGAAAGTATATGGGTTATTGTCTGAAAGTGACATGCCCGTTTGTACTGTCCAGCTAAGGTCGGAATATGTGTCGGCAGAGGTGATGTTGGGAGTGTGCCCCGATATACCTGTTCCAGGAGTCCAAGTGATCCTGGGAAATGACTTGTGCGGGACAAAGGTGTTGCCAAGAGTCATAGCGGAGACTGTGCCAGAGGAGTGCCCGGAAGGCCACGGCACGTGTGGGACACCTGAGAGTGCAAACCTGACTGACATCCGAGGAGATGAGCCAGGAGACCGCCAAGCCATTGAGTACCCTGTCTCGGTAGTGACGAAGGCAGAGGTGGCCGACGAGGAAGACACTGGAGAAGGTGAGACAGTGTCGATTCAGCCAGTGGAAGAGATCGATGTAGATATAGCACGGCTGTTTGATGAAGGTCCAGCCCAGGAAAATGAAGTCTCGGTGAGGTCAAAAGTAAAGATGGCCCAGCCGAAGAAGAATTATGTGAAGAGAGCGGACCTGAGTAGAGCCCAGACTGCTGAAATTAAGAGTCGGAAGGCGAATGCAACTGTGCTGAGTAGGAATGAGGAAGGATGTGGACATACCGAGGACGGGAGTAGAGCGTCAAGTGGTCCACGAGCACAGAGGCATATGGATAGTGGAGTTAAGTTGTTTGAGATGTCAGGAGTTGACATGTTTCACAGAAAACGTGGAGAAAAGATAGTGAAGAAGAGTAATAGCCGAGAAAATGAAAGGAGAAGAGACAGTATGTGTGGAGAGATGCTTACGAGCACACAAGGAGAGGTAAAGCGACATGTACAGTCGAGTGCTATTGGTTGTAGTACAGTGCCCGAAGAAACTTTTAGGGAACGAAGAAGAGTTAAAGGAGAAGAAATGGGGTTGCATAGAGGTGAAAAGTGTGGGAAGAGGAAGATGATACAAGCATGGAGGAATAGAGGAAAGCCGAGGACTCGATGGAAGTCAAACAGGATGAGGTCTCGGATAAATGAGGAGACGAAAGGGAGGATAGTTGGTGAAGACGAGGGAGTGAAGTATGATGACAGGAGACGAAAGTATAATGGCAGTAGATGGAAGTGTGAAGACGACAGAGGAGGTACAGACAGCAGATGTCTGACTCTGGACGTGAAGAGAAGAAGACGAGGAAACGGAGGGTGGAGACAATAAGTAGAGTGGACCGATGGAGTGCAGGCGTCCAAGGAGGACAGCCTAGCCAAGAGGTGCCAGAGAGGTCAGATTATTTGTGAGAAGAACATGTTTCTGGAGAGAGGTGAGCCAGATGTTGCAAGGAGCAACGAACTAATTGTAGACTCCTAAGAGAGTATATGGGGTGAAGAACGAGACAGTGTGGTGGCGGATGTATTATCCCGAGCTTTGCCACTGGAATAACTCTCAAAAATAAGGGGAGGGGAGTGTTATGATCTCGGCCTACAGGAGAAACGAGTCTCCCTCCTTGAGAGTTATTCGTCAAGCCTGACCTAACTAGAAGGTCTAGCAAATATTGAGGTGATAACCCATATGTAAAATAGTTGCTTGGATATGTATAACAGT
>NC_091205.1:8002534-8027534 GCF_040958095.1 Procambarus clarkii | reverse complement strand
CCACTTGAGGAACCCAGGGTCGTAACACTCCTCCCCCCTTCCGAGAAAAAAAAAACGTGACTACTAGAATAGTAGTCATATTTTTTTGTAAGAGTATGCAGAGAATAAAAAGGAAAATCTATGACAAAAGAAAAATCAATCAAAACAACAATTTCTCTGCAAGAAAAGTACACAGGAATTCTCTGAAAGAAAAAAACACATACACAAAAAAACAGGGAAGTAAATAAATTGGACACGGAATATTTAATGTCACAGGAGAACCTACAAAAAAAATAACTACAGCCTGACAGTTGGTATATAGCTTCCTGTGGCTCAGATGAACGTAACTCAGGCAACCGGGACAGAGCGTCGGCTATCACGTTGAGCCGGCCCGGAAGGTGGATAATAGACAGATTGAAGTCCTGTAGGTACAATGCCCACCTGAGGATGCATTTATTCTTCCCCTTCATCTGAGTCAGGAAGACTAGTGGGTTATGGTCCGTGTACACTTCCACTATATTACCTGTGAGGTAAACTTCGAACGTTTTACATGTTAACACTAGCGCCAACGCCTTTTTTTCTACCACTGAATAATTGCATTGCACCTTCTCAAATTTCACAGAGTAATAATATACTGGGTGTTCCACTTAATCATCTCCAGTTTGCAACAACACTGCACCAGCACCCGAGTCAGACGCGTCAACATGAATTTCAAACGGTCGGTCGAACCTTGGACTAGCAAGCACTGGGGCGGAATCTAAGATCAATTTCAAATTTTTAAATGCCTCTGCACAGTCTGATGACCACTTAAATTTAAATTTACGATAGTACGCACACATACCGATAAATCGTTGAATGTCCTTTTTAGACTGAAGCACGGGATACTCAAGGATGGCACTGATTTTATCTTGCCAAGGTAACACTTTTCCTTGGCCCACTTCATAACCGAGGTACGTCACTGTGCCTTGGCCAAAATGACACTTTTTTGCATTTAAGGTAAGATTTGCCTTTTTCAAGATTGCGAACAACTGGCATAACCTAGCTATGTGGTCAGCCCAATTACTGTCACAGAGCACGATATCATCTAAATACGCCCGACAATTTGGCACATTAGCGAGAAAGAGTTCATGAGTCTCTGGAACGTGGCAGGGGCATTACGCAAGCGGAATGGTAACACTTGATACTCAAAAACTCCCTCGGGTGTCACGAACGCAGTTAGTTGTGTAGCACATTCAGTGAGCGGGATTTGATAATATCCCCTCGAGAGGTCGAATTTAGAGACATACTTGGCGTTTCCCAGCTCGTCGATGCAGTCCTCGAGGAGGGGCAGCGGGTAGGCATCCACAATGGTCACCTTGTTGAGCTGCCGATAGTCGGTGCATAATCGCCAGGAGCCGTCTGGTTTGGGGACCAAAAGGCAGGGCGAGCATCAAGAGCCCTGGCTCCGCCGGATGAGGCCGTGCTGGAGCAAGAAGTCGACCTCTTTCCGTACGATGGCCTTCTTTTCTGGACTCATCCGATAGGGTTGAAGGCGAATGGGGGTGTAGTCTGTCAACTTGACATCTTGGCAAATGGCATCAGTCTGGATCGGGACCTCTCCGTACAGACTGGAGAATTCATCAACCAACGACTGCACCTCTTCACGTTGGGCCATCTGCAAATGGGACAGTCCCTCCACAGCATTCACAGAACTAGAATTATTGAGAATGAGATTAGTTGGGTCCCCAGAACAATCATCCCCTCCCTCACTGGAAATGGAAACATTGGTTAGTGTAATGGGCCTGGGGCCCAGGAACTTCTTCAGCCGATTTAGATGTACGAGCATTACCTGGTTACACTTGTCAGAGTGCCTCACTTTGTACGTTAGGTCCCCAGTCTTTTCTGTCACAATGTAGGGGCCTTCGTACTTGTGGAACATAGTGTTCCCTAGTCGAGGCTTTAATACCAGGACAGGGTCGCCAGGCTGAAATACCCGCCACTTAGCCTTAGCATCGTTTCGTTCTTTTATCTTTTCTTGGGCCTTCCCAAGATACTTTAGTGCAGCCGCCTTGCAGTCCTCGAGTCTCTGGTGGTGTTGCGCAAAGAAAGCCGAACCTTCGGTTAACGTTACGTTCCCTAACAGATTCTCCTGTAACATTTCCAAGGGTCCACGAACTTTATGGCCAAAGACTAACTCAAAAGGAGAACAACCCAGTGAACTTTGTAATCCCTCTCTAGCCACAAACAAAACATACGGTAAATTCTCATCCCAGAGGTGTGGGAACTCTCGCACGATGTCTTCAACATCTGCTTCAGAGTTAGATGGAAACGTTCAATTACCCCCTGACTCTGTGGATGGTATGGGCTGGAAACCTTCTGAGTTATTCCATGGTCCTTACAAAATTGTTCAAAAATATCAGACTTAAAGTTAGTACCATTGTCAGTTTGCACGACCCGAGGTAGTCCAAAAGTGGAAAAAAATTGCAACATACGAGCAACAACAGTCTTTGCTCGGATGTTCCTTACAGCAAAAGCCTCTGGGTAACGAGTCGTGATACACATCATCGTGATTAGGTAAATATTACCAGACTTAGTTCTAAGTAATAGACCAACACAGTCCATTACCACATGAGAAAATGGTTCCTCTGGCACGACAATAGGCCTTGTAGGAGCTTTAGGTGGAGTCTGGTTTGGTTTCCCAACAAGTTGACAAACAATACTTGGATTACAAAATTTTGCCACATCTATTTTCAGCTTGGGCCAGAAAAAATACTTTACGATTTTGTGATACGTAATATTAATACCTTGATGTCCCCCTATAGGATCATCATGAGCAGCTGCCAAAACTCTTTCTCTATAGCAGGTCTGCAACATAACCTGGTGGACTACCTCCCACTCATTTGACAAGGGAGCCCTCTGTGGTCTCTATTTTCTCATCAAAATCAGATCATTGTAGTAGTACCCAGTTGCTGCGTCTACAATTACCTCCATAGAGACGGCTGCCTCATGACAATCTGCAAGACTGGGGTCAGCTTTCTGTAACTCACTCAAGGAGGCGTCCAGTCCTTGGTCAGATGCCATTGGCCGAGGCTCAACAGTGTTCTCCTCCACCTTCCCACTACTCTCGGTAGGTGGCGGTTGCAGGCTCTCCACAATGTCCTCGGGCACGTCATCGAGTCGGGCCATGAATGTGTCCGCAAGGTCCACTTGGTTTTCACCACTCGGAAAGTTCCTCGTGTCCTCGGGGTTTACAACCTTGCCAAGCACAGGGCTGCCCTTACAATTAAGTCCCATAGACTGGGTCACCGCGCACGCAGGGTACACAACATTATCCTCTGCGGCAGGTGGATCCAGGCAAACCTTAGGGGTAGGCAACATAATAGGCAGTCTGGAGTCCCCTACCTTATCCCCTGCTAAATCATTACCAACTATTACATCAACATTAGGGGAAAGGTAGGTACGAAGTGACTCCGACTGTACAAACACCCTTGTGGAAATCAGATTCCAGGGTAACCTTATGGAGGGGTACTGCTCAAGTATCACTAGTGACACCCTCGACCAGTACCACCTCTCCAGTGTCGAGAGTGTTGGCACCTTGCAAAGCACTCTAAAATTAAAGTCTGGATGGCACCGGTGTCTCAAAAGATCACCACGTCCTTCCAGGAAGAACCCTCAGACAAAAGTAGTTTTCCTTTCGATAAGAATAGGGTAAGCAAGTCCAACCACTGTGGGTTGGAGGTCTTACTCCCTAACCCTTCCGAAGGCCTCAAGCCCTGTGTCACAACTAGAGCATTGGGTCTTTTTTCCGGGTACAGTTGCCAACAACGGCTAAAAACGTGGTTTGGACGTTTACAGTGACCACAGATACGTCGGGGAGAAGAGACATTACTAACAGAATTACCCTTCGGTTCACTCTTAGGCGTCGTGGGGTTAGACAGTTTAACAGGGTTAGTTATGTCTGAAACAGAAGGTGCAGTAGTTGAAGGGTTAGAATGAGCTGGTCTGGACTGGCTGTGGGTATAAGGTTTGCTACTCTGTGGGGTATAATTATTTTTATTGGGCCTTTTGCCCGCCAATTGGTAGTTTTCTGCCAACTTGGCCAAATCCCCTATTTTAGAATTTAACTCTATCCTTCCTTTAATGTACTGTGATACATTCTCTGGCATAACATCTATAAAATGCTCCATTAAAACTACGTTCCTGAGTGCCTCGTATGTTTCGGCTTTCGCCGAGCGAATCCATTTATCAAACAATCTAATTTGATCATTAGCAAATTCAGTGAGAGGTTGGTTGTGAGTAGGCCTAAGGTTGCGATAAGCTTGGCGGTGAGCTTCAGGAGTAATTTCATATGCCTGCAAAATACGTTCCCTGACTTTATCATATTCAAAACACTCTTCGTCAGGCATATTTATAAAAATATCTTGGGCCTTACCACTAAGTCTTCCCTATAGGATATTCACCCACTCCTCCTTTGGCCAGGTCATGGACATGGCCAATCTCTGAAAATGGTTGAAAAACCTTTCAGGGTCCGACTCTGAAAATTCAGGCAAGTTATGTTTTTTCTCATAATGCCTGGGGTTTGAATCCCCGGCAGGTGGAGGTCCAGTGGCATTCGCTCTAATTCTAGCCTCCTCGGTTTTGAGTCTTTGCTCCTCTAATTTTATTTTTGCTAACTCTAGAGCTAACTCTCTGTCCCTATGGGGCTGCACTTTCCGCTTGCCTAGGCTGGCATAAAGGTGTATCACAGGACTATATCCAATCCTATCTTAGTGATAGACACCAATGTGTAGTTGTCAATAATATAACCTCTTCCACTCTACCAATAACTGTTGGAGTGCCACAGGGCAGCATCTTGGGACCTCTCCTTATTCTTATATACATCAATGATCTGCCTAATGTCTCTAACATTCTGAAACCTATATTGTTTGCTGATGATACTACCCTCATCTACTCTAACCCCAACCCACATACACTAAATGATAATGTTAATAATGAACTAAAAAACCTTGTTGCTTTAAAATTGCACTGTATCTATTGCTACCCAGTCTCCCAATCTTTATGTACCTAATCCAAACATCTTTACCATTGTGATCATTGCTGTCTTCTTATATGTGCTATCAATCTTCTGTATGGTCTTGTTCTTATTCTTGTTTAAATTACCAATCAAGCTGTCATTGTAATCAGTCAGAGCTAGTGGCTTTACAGAATCGTAAATACTATGCTATGTATTCTCACTAACCCAATGTACCTTCTTGTATATAAAAAAAAAATAAATAAATATTTGCTATGGTACATTAAAAAATTTTGTACATTACATTAATTATAAATGAACATTTATTAATTAACATTAATTAAAAATGTTAACAGGTATATTGTAAGAAAATTAAAAAAAATAATAGTAACAGAAAACGACAAAAATTAGTATTGTATGTCCCAGTTGACCAAATCCATTCCCACGCTCTGGACATTCATAAAGTTTGTCACCTGTATGCATGATCATGTGAGTCTTCACATGAGAAAGTTCACTAAATCTTTTCCCACATTCTGGATACTCATACAGTTTAAACCCCAAATGCACCATCATGTGAACCTTCAAATGAGCAGGTTGACTGAATCTTTTTCCACACTTTAGACATTCATGAGGTTTATTGCCTGAATGTATTAGCATGTGACTATGCTTTGTACTTTGATTCTTTCCAAAACACTCAGTACACTCACATGGCCTATCAGAATGCACAATCCTGTGAGTCTTCAGAGCTCCAAAACTTAAAAAAAAGTAAACTTAAGTCACTTTATCATTGTTAATCCATTTTTCTGCGAGGGCTTCCCTTGGGGACACTCTGGGCTGCTCTCCTGGAACTTTTCAAACTGCATGTACCACAACACTGATATTTACCACAACTGCTGATATTTACGCCAAGGACTACAACAACAACTGCAACTACTACAACACTACTGAACCGGATCATTCACGTAGTAACAAAGGAAAAAATCTACAGAAAGGTAATGTGAAAAAAACATGCAGCATTTTTGTTTTTATTTCTATGGTACTATACTTTGCTCAGTTGTTAATTTTATATGAAGTTCTCACAAATTCATTATTTATAGGTGTTTTTACATTGAACTTTATTACCATCCTTATCTCTAATCTTAAAAAATGTGATATGAACCGCCAAATTCTATTATTTTTGGCTACGCTTGTGGTGTCCCATCCCAGCACTGTCATATAATGCTTTGAAACTACTGATGGTTTTGGCCTCCACCACCCTCTCACCTAACTTGTTCCAACCATGTCTACCACGCTGCTTGTGAAAGTTAATTTTCTAATATTTCTGCAGCATCTTTGTTTGGTTACAATATCTTCTTTTTATTCTACCATCTAGTTTTGGCATTTCATGCCTCTAACCTGGGAGCCACTTAGTGGCATGTCTATACCTTTTCCAGTTTGTTGATGTGATTCTTTAGATATGGGCACCATACAACCGCTGCATATTCCAGCTTTGGTCTAACAAAAGTTTTAAACAATTTCTTTAGTATTTGACCTTCTATGTATTTAAAAGCAATTCTAAATGTAAGCACATGTAGCATAGGCCCCTCACACAAAGTTCTTAATATGATCCTAAGGTTTCTATCTAAAACCACCTCAAGATATCTTTCTTGATCAGAATTCTTTATAGATCTCTGTGGCTCGATCATTGAAACTGAGTAAATTCGTTACACTGGACCTTCCAGATCGAAGACAGTACTGACAGTCTGATATATCATTTGTCTCCAGCTGTTCTTCACATTTAGCTTTAATTTATTTTCCAATATTTTCACTTACACTTGTAATACAGGGTACTCCTTCGAGGTTCCCTATAGTGTCCTTTATTGAAATAGAGTTTAACAACCATTTCAATGTCCCTATTTTCTTTTAGATTATATCTTAACATATAATTAATGTCCAACAGGACATGATTACTCTTTCCAAAGGGAGGATGGTATTGAATATCAAATATCTCTTCTCCTTTTTTTGTGAATATTTGATCTAGTACTGATGGACTAATTTATATAATAATCACTAGAAATTATTTAGATAAGAATTTGAATTTATGCATGTCTTTGTTTTGGCATGTCTTTGTTTTGGCATGCCTCCATTTCTGTTGTAATCCACAAGTTAGTAGGAATTATTAGCTAGAGGATCATTACTACAACACTTAACGAATGATGATTGGAAGTACATGTTAAGTAGACAGACTATGGATCACATATCTAAGAAAGGTCAATGGATTAAGACCGAAGCTGTTTAGCCAAATTAATAATTCCTGGAAAGAGGAATTATTCTTCGTCAGGCTTCTAGGATCAAGGTTACCGCTCTAGGGATAAGGTTAATCGGATTATACCTTCCTTGAGAGGCGTGGTGAAATGTTTGAGGCCATGGTTGGCTAAAGTCAGTCTGATTGTGGGAGTTGAACTGAGAAGTCCTCTGGATCTCCGTTTGTGGCAGCAGCGAAGTGTAGCAGACAGCTATGCGAGAACCTGATGTGATCTTAGTGACGAAGTAAGTCTGCAGTATGTGAGTATTGGTTGAAAGACTAACTGGGTGTGGAGCGTTGTAGTAATCATTACGTATTAGTGACTTAGGCGGAAGTTACGAGTGTGGGTGGTGACCGCGGAGGTCAAGTGGTCTATGGGTATTGGAAGTGTATTTACCTAATAGAGTATGTTAATATGTTATTATTTGTCAGAGTCTATTCTTTGTAATTAAATGACAAAACCCGATGGCCATTAAAGACCTTACATCTGTCCCCTCATAGTGTTCCTGGTTTGGTTGGTGAGGGAATGTTAGGGAATTGGTAGACGACATATTTGGTGGCAGCGCAAACAGGTTTTGGAACACTTTGCGAGATGAAGGATGTGTGTTTCTGGTTTAGTTGGTGAGGGAATGTTCGGGAAATGGTAGACGTCGGGTTGTGGTGAGAATGGTGGTTACTAGACGGAGGAAAGAAGGGTCAGGTGAGACCAGGTCAAAGGAGTTAGGTAATTAAAGGGACAAGGCTATTGTGGGGCACATGTGGGGTTTATTTCTTTCTTTCCAGATTCCCGCAACGAGAGACGGCTAAGATGCAAGTCTGGACCACTGAAGCATCGGGATCCAAAACAAGTGCAGTGTTCGTAGTGCGGATTATACAGTGTTCGTAGTGCGGAGTATACAGAGTGGCGAGGTAAACTAGCGCGGGTGAATGTGGGCCAGCGTGGGCCATGTGCGGGCCAAGCGAGCCGCACCTTGGAGCTTGTTTTATATCGTTGGTAAGGCGGTAATAGTGATAAAACGTTGCTAAGGACAAATCAAGCGTGAAAACTACGTAATATGACGTAAATTAAATTTCACGTAAAGTGTAAACCTAATATTTTAAAGATAATTAAATATTACGTAAAGATTCGAGCGATTTCAGGCGTTACATCGATACAGAAAATAGGCGAAGTAAATTGTGAACTCCTAGGCATAGCGAGCGACACGTAATTTGACGTCTGGGGTTCGATGTCTCGTGTACCGTGGAGAGGTCCATGGAGATTTTTTTGTGGGTGCAGGTAGCATTATGGAGAGTGTTACCTGGGACACGGGGAGCGTGTCCCGTCGGTGGGGGTGTGTGGCATCCAGAGGTGGCGACGCAGTGTGTACTGGCGTTTGGACGCCAAGTGTAGTGCATGATTGTATATTGGCGGAATTACGAGGGTGAGTAGTGTAATGCATGTGTAGTGCCGTATTAGACGCCAGCGTAATGACTAGTTTACTGTAGTGTAATGTGCATGTTTTGACTGTTGATATTATGGATGTAGTATAGTGTATGACATTGTTGGCATTGTAGCGCCAAGGTGTAGCATGTGTAGCATAACTGGTTGTTGTAACACCGGGTGTATTGTAGACATTAGCGTTGAAGTATGTTAACGCAGGTGGTAGAGTGTGGCGGGTGGCCACTACACAAGAAATTATGCCTGACGAGTGTTGGTCAGGTAATTAACGGATTACGAGAGAAAAGGGAGTGTGTGTGGCGTCTGGTTACTTATTGGTGGTGTTATTGGTGGTGACGTCTCATGGTGTTTTGATGCGCTCTGGCGCAAGGCATATGCCTGTGGTGGTAATGGTGTTGGGGGACGCCGTGTGTGTTGTGTTGATGGCGTTGAAGACGCTGTGTGTATGTTGAGGGCGTTGGGGACGCCGTGTGTTGTGTTGAGGGCGTTGGGGACGCCGTGTGTTGTGTTGAGGGCGTTGGGGACGCCGTGTGTTGTGTTGAGGGCATTGGGGACGCCGTGTGTTGTGTTGAGGGCGTTGGGGACGCCGTGTGTTGTGTTGAGGGCGTTGGGGACGCCGTGTGTTGTGTTGGGGACGCCGGGTGTTGTGTTGAGGGCGTTGGGGACGCCATTGGGTGGTGTAGTGTAGTGGCGTTTGGACGCCTGGTATGGAGTGTGGTGTTGTGGAGTATATGGTGGTGCAGGGGCGCCAGGTAGTGGTCGGTAAGGTGAGTATTGGCGTAGCAAGGTCGGTGTGTTAGGACGCACCCAGCAAACACAGAACGTTTGTGGACGTTTTTAAATGGTGCCACAAAGGTAATACTGTAACTTTTGACATAAATACGTATATCTGACGTTCTTAAAACCAAAGGATATAACTAAAAACATTTATTCTTGAGACACAGTTTTTTAAGATTTATGTAAAAATTTAAAAATAATAGTGAATGCTATGGTATTATAATGTTTTCATGCTTTATATTTAAGAATAAATAATTTTCAGTCAACATTTAGTTTTTTTTGTTTACTTTATGTAAACCTATCCAATTTACGTTCTTATAACATAAATATAACATTTATATGACGTCAGTATAACGTTATTTACACGACATCATTACGTTATTATGATGTTATATTAACATATAATTCCTGTATGAAAACCAGAATATATGTTGAACTTTATGTTTTAAACCTTGCAAAGTTATCATAAAACTTGGAATAAGACGGTAAGCATGCTTTACTTATGAAATTATACAAACAAATCAACAAAAACATTTTAACATAAAAAACATAAACATAACATAAATTGATTGCATGCATGGGAGTTAACTGGAACTCTGTAATATTGCATACATGAACCTTAAGGTACAAACCCAGTTTATTTACCCATGCAGTTCTTTCCTAAATCTAAATTTTTCCAATTTTTACACTTTGTTTCGAGTTCTATCTTGTGTTGCTACTTTTAATACCCCATTAATGTCCCCTTTGTTATGTCCATTCGTCCCATTGTGCACCTCTACTATATGTCACTCCTAATTCTTCGCTTTTCTAGAGAATGTAATATAAGCTTTGACAATCTTTCTTCATATGACAGGTTAACAGGTAGAATAGGACAGGTAGAACAAAGATTACCATTTATATATGGATAACTATTATAAGTCGGTTTGAATGAGTGAATTGCTGCTTGAAGATAGGTATATACACCTGCGGTACTATCAGATTGCATCGTGGTGAGCCTAAAACCCTTCAGATCCAAGCAAAGGGTAAAATGCCAGCAGATACAATTGCGAACACATTGATACCAAAATGAAAGACATATGACGAGAATTGAGGTAACCAAAGTGAAAAGAGTGTTCACATTACATTGCACTAGAGTGCTCCCGGGTTACTTTCTCTCACTTTCTCTGTTTTGTGCGGATGGTACACCTTGCTTTTGGAGTTTATATGCATTTAAACCTGTAGATAATTCTATTGCTAACACATTGATACCAAAATGAAAGACCTAGGATGACAATTGGGGTGACCAAAATGAAAGAGTGTATACATTTTATCGCTCTTGTGCGCTCCCTGGTAACACACTCTCGCTTACTCTGTTTGTTGCGGATGGTAAGCCGGACTTTTGGAGTTTATATGCCTTTAGTCCTGTAGAGAATTCTATTGCGAACACATTGATACCAAATTGAAAAACCTAGGATGAGAATTGAGGTAACAAAGTTGAAAAGGGTATACACTTTTCAGTATTACCACGCTCTCTAATGTAATGAGAGTTGCCTGAGGGTGGCTCAGCTTTCTTTTTCTGGTTCCCTTGGCCTACATTCATCTTGTCGGCGGGTGGAGCGCGCTGCTGTCTTTGACATTATATGCACATAGTTCTGTTGGGAATTCTATTGCGAACGCATTGATACCAAAATGAAAGACATAGGACGAGAATTAAGGTGACAAAGTTGAAAAGAGTATACACTTTTCAGTATTTCCGCACACTACCAGGGAATGTCTAAAAAAAACTGGAGAGTGTGGAGGGGTAACTTGCCCAAAACGCGAAAGTGTTTGGGGCGATTAACTTTCGTTCAGTACTATCATGCAAGAGAAGCCACACATCTATGGTTCATCCAAAAAAATCAGTAGACTTCTAGATGTTACTACTGCTCGGCTTAGACTCGGTTACAAGTATTTCTGGGAATTCTCATTATCTGCTGATGTAGATCTGACCAAATGTTAACTGTGTCAACAAAATTATTCGCACACCCTCCGTCACTATGTGATAGTGAATTCAGAGACAATTCTATAACCAATGTACCAACGATATGTAAATATTTCATTCAAAATGATCTGCTACCAGAAATTTTAGCCAAATATCCCCAGTTTGCTAACTGTAGGTAGTAACTAAGTGATTGTAACATATCCACCGCTGCCCACTGGATGGGGGGCGGTGTGCAGGACAAACATATCAATTGTAACACTAGCTCTCCACATATGTCAGTTGCTTAATTTAGAAACTGTACTTGTGGTCGATCTCGAACCCATTGTTGATGTGACGACTTATACTGAATTTTGTAACTAGCTCATCAAGATTGTAACTTGCTGAGCTAAATGAATTGTGGGGTTCAGTCCCTGAGCCCATTATGTGCCTCTGCAACCCTTTCCACTACCGCCCACAAGATGGGTATGGGGTGCATAATAAATGAACTAAACTAACTTTAAGGCATCCTGAAAGAAAGCTTGGAGGGCTTGAAAAATTGCAGACAAAGCCTTGAGGATAATCCTTGGGTGCCTTCGTACCACAAAGATACTTAATATGAGAAAGGAACTTAATATTCCGAGCGTTGTTTATCGTGTTACTAAAATTAACTGTCAAATTGGTATAAAAATGCTTAGGCTATCTCATCCTAACCCTTGCACAGAAGCCCTCCAGAATTTCTCTATTGAATGTAAACATTGTTTCAAATAGATAAATAAAATTGGAACTGAACTCAGAAAGTATCAGATTTATAATTTGTACCAAGAGAGACAACAATATCACTTTCCTGCACTGTAGGAAATTACACCCTTTTCAATTTTAATCTTTCCCTTTCCATCAAAGGAGCAAATTAGAGATCAGTCCCAGCTTTGTTTTGAGGCAAAGCTCAGCGTCTTAAGCCATATTGATGCTCTGTCCACAGAGCATTCTCTCTCTCAAATCATATACACTGAAGGTTTCCTAGAGCGCCCAACGGGTGCAGCTGGAAGTGCAGTTGTCCTGACAATAGGCTATGACTTATATTTTGAGTGGGGAGTCCGTATAAACAACTGGGCCTCTACCCTTCAGACTGAACTATTTGCCTTGCTCCTTGCACTGAAATGTGTACAAGTATCCAAACTTGATACATTAATTGTAAGTGACTCTTTATCATCCTTAATTGCTCTCAACTCCTTAAGACATAACTGTAACATGCTTGTGTCTGAAGCTAGACACAAATACAACAACAACTTTGAACTGCCCTGAACTATATCCGATCCTATCTTAGTAACAGACACCAATATGTAGCCATCAATGATATAACCTCTCCCACTCTACCACTTACCATAGGGGTGCCACAGAGCAGCATCCTAGGACCCTCCTGTTTCTTATATACATCAATGATCTCCCTAATGTCTCTAACATACTTAAACCTATATTGTTGGCTGATGATACTACTCATCTACTCTGACCCCAACCCATTCCTGTTAAATAATGTTGTAAACAATTAATTAAAAAAGTCTACTTGTGGATGTCAACCAACAAACTCACACTAAACATAGAAAAGATCTACTATATCTTATTTGGAAACAAATCAACAAATGCAATTCAGCTTCAGATAGCTAATGTAAACATTAACAATAAAAATGATGGAAAGTTCCTTGGCCTATTCCTAGACAAGAGACTCACCTTCCGCACCCATATACAACACATAACTAAAAAGGTTTCTATAACAGTTGGTATACTCTCTAAGATCAGATATTATGTACCCTACTCTGCTCTCCTCTCACTCTATTATGCACTTATCTATCCCTATCATTCTTATGGTATTTGTGCTTGAGGTTCAACCTCTGCAAACTACCTCAAGCCCATCATCATCCAGTAAAAATCTGCTATCAGGACAATAACTAACTCTACCTTCAGACAACACACAGCTCCCTTGTTCAAATCCCTAAACATGCTAATCATAAATTCACTCCATACATTCTCCTGTGTAAATTACGTTTATAAAACCCTTTTTCTAAGTGCAAACCCTGTTCTGAAACTCTTCCTGGACAGATGTAATAGAACACATATGGCCACCCCACCAGTCATAAATATCTCTTTGATATCCCCAGAGTCAAACTTAATCTATGTAAACACTCTATGTAAATAAAGGTACCTAGTCTATGGAACTCACTCCCTAATGATTTGAAAAGCTGTCCAACTTCTGCCATATTCAAAAATAAAACCAAAAAGTACCTAATTTCATCTTCATAGTTTTCTACCATGGGCTTTATCTTCACACTGTATCTAGTGTTACTCAATCCCCCAATATTTGTACCTAAGCCATATTACTTTAACATTGTAATCTTAGATATCATCTGATATCATGGTTGTTGTATTCAGTGCATATACTACTGCATTATTCCTTGAAACTTTTCCTCGAAATGATCTTCATATTGTGCTTCAGTGAACCAATGTATAACCCTGAAATGCAATCCTCATGTACCTAGTAATCCTTGTTTCTTTATTGTGTATTGTTATTATTGTGTATCATTCTGATCTGCTTTTGTGTCAAAATTTCTTCAAATTACCTGCAAACACTTTTGCTGATTTTACTGTAATTATTCTACTTAAAATTATCTGTACCTGTAAAGAAAAGCTGTAAAATACCTGCTAACATTTTTTATCAATTTTACTGTTAATTTATAAAAAAAATCTGTTTAAGGACTTACCCAAAACGCTATGCGTGCTAGTGGCTTTACAAGAATGTTAATTCAACTTATTTTCTATATTCTCTGTTAACCCCCAATGTAACTTCTTGTACATAAATAAATAAAAATAAAATAATAAAAATAACAAAATTATTAATGATGGGGTCAAGCGACGAGGGAGTAATTGCGCAAAGCGTCCCTCACCTGTGACGTCACAGCGTCATCTGACACCATATCAACACAGCGGCCATTTTGTCTTCAGTTCAGTCATGGCGAGGGCAAACCCTTCATGCAAACTGCACCTACTATCAAGAAGAAGAAGATTTTGTGTTCCACCGATAGTATTATTGTAAGTACAGTAAACACTTATATTTTATATTTTATTATATTAATTGATTCTATTTTTCTGTAATAAAGGTCCAAGGGGGTGTTGAGTAAGGAACAAGGGTACTGTGTTGGGAGGTGAGGGCTGTTACTGGTGTCTGTGGGGATGTGAGGACTTGTACCAACCACTATCACCACCAGTACCTTGTCTTGCACCCTGCTTAGTATTCCTATTGAGATATGAAATATTATTGCATTCATATAATTATTCATTCACAGTCATTACTATTTTTATGGGCTATGTTCTGTTACCCTAATGCTTTTTATTCCTGGGCATGTCCATTTACTCTCCAGCCCTTCACAAGCCACTGCTGCACCCCCTCCATGCCCATACTTACTGTGCTTATTCTTACAGGACTGCACTGCATTATGTGGTGCTCACTGCCTGGACACCTTGGCAATGTAGAGACAGATATTCTGCAATACCGTGATATTAGCAGTAGAGTGATAAGCTGACACACGGGAGGTACAATAGAAAGAAGTTGAGTATCAACTCTTGTAATTTATATTGCTTCCAGTGAGTTTTTAGTTTTCTTATAATCGCTATGTTATCTATCCTCTACAACCTGTAATAATATATTTATAATATATTTATATGCATATATATATATATATATATATATATATATATATATATATATATATATATATATATATATATATATATATATATATATATATATATATATATAAATATATATATATATATATATATATGTCGTACCTAATAGCCAGAACGCACTTCTCAGCCTAATATGCAAGGCCCGTTTTGCCTAATAAGCCAAGTTTTCCTGAATTAATATTATTTCTCTAATTTTTTTCTTATGAAATGATAAAGCTACCCATTTCATTATGTTTGAGGTCAATTTTTTTTATTGGAGTTAAAATTAATGTAGATATATGACCGAACCTAACCAACCCTACCTAACCTAACCTAACCAATCTTTATAGGTTAGGTTAGGTTAGGTAGCCAAAAAAGTTAGGTTAGGTTAGGTTAGGTAGGTTAGGTAGTCGAAAAACAATTAATTCATGAAAACTTGGCTTATTAGGCAAATCGGGCCTTGCATAGTAGGCTGAGAAGTGCGTTCTGGCTACTAGGTACGATATAAATATATATATATATATATATATATATATATATATATATATATATATATATATATATATATATATATAAGGCACAACTCTCCTAAACACGAGAGTGAAGTATACAACTGTTATGCCAGTTGCTGGAAGGCTTCTGTGCTGGCTAGGGTTCGAGTCTCCTGGTGGGAAAGTGTTCTAAAGTTGTATACTTCACTCTCGTGTTTAGGAGAGTTGTGCCTTAAGCATAGACACTGTGTCTTCCCATATTAACAGGGACTTGATGAAATAAACGTATAAATGACCCCTCACTTGCTCTGGTGCTCTTGGAAGGTGGTGATCTTTGGTGTATTTAAATACTCCGAAATTACCATCTCTTTTAAGGGTCTGAGCAGGTGGTGGAGCGGGTTAAGGCGTACCTGTTATGCCAGTTGCTGGAAGGCTTCTGTGCTGGCTAGGGTTCGAGTCTCCTGGTGGGAAAGTGTTCTAAAGTTATATACTTCACTCTCGTGTTTAGGAGAGTTGTGCCTTAAGCATAGACACTGTGTCTTCCCATATTAACAGGGACTTGATGAAATAAACGTATAAATGACCCCTCACTTGCTCTGGTGCTCTTGGAAGGTGGTGATCTTTGGTGTATTTAAATACTCCGAAATTACCATCTCTTTTAAGGGTCTGAGCAGGTGGTGGAGCGGGTTAAGGCGTACCTGTTATGCCAGTTGCTGGAAGGCTTCTGTGCTGGCTAGGGTTCAAGTCTCCTGGTGGGAAAGTGTTCTAAAGTTGTATACTTCACTCTCGTGTTTAGGAGAGTTGTGCCTTAAGCATAGACACTGTGTCTTCCCATATTAACAGGGACTTGATGAAATAAACGTATAAATGACCCCTCACTTGCTCTGGTGCTCTTGGGAGGTGGTGATCTTTGGTGTATTTAAATACTCCGAAATTACCATCTCTTTTAAGGGTCTGAGCAGGTGGTGGAGCGGCTTAAGGCGTACCTGTTATGCCAGTTGCTGGAAGGCTTCTGTGCTGGCTAGGGTTCGAGTCTCCTGGTGGGAAAGTGTTCTAAAGTTGTATACTTCACTCTCGTGTTTAGGAGAGTTGTGCCTTAAGCATAGACACTGTGTCTTCCCATATTAACAGGGACTTGATGAAATAAACGTATAAATGACCCCTCACTTGCTCTGGTGCTCTTGGAAGGTGGTGATCTTTGGTGTATTTAAATACTCCGAAATTACCATCTCTTTTAAGGGTTTGAGCAGGTGGTGGAGCGGGTTAAGGCGTACCTGTTATGCCAGTTGCTGGAAGGCTTCTGTGCTGGCTAGGGTTCGAGTCTCTGGTGGGAAAGTGTTCTAAAGTTGTATACTTCACTTTCTTGTTTAGGAGAGTTGTGCCTTAAGCATAGACACTGTGTCTTCCCATATTAACAGGGACTTGATGAAATAAACGTATAAATGACCCCTCACTTGCTCTGGTGCTCTTGGGAGGTGGTGATCTTTGGTGTATTTAAATACTCCGAAATTACCATCTCTTTTAAGGGTCTGAGCAGGTGGTGGAGCGGGTTAAGGCGTACCTGTTATGCCAGTTGCTGGAAGGCTTCTGTGCTGGCTAGGGTTCGAGTCTCCTGGTGGGAAAGTGTTCTAAAGTTGTATATATATATATATATATATATATATATATATATATATATATATATATATATATATATATATATATATATATATATATATATGTATATATATATATATATATATATATATATATATATATATATATATATATATATATATATATATATATGTATATATATATATATATATATATATATATATATATATATATATATATATATATGTCGTACCTAGTAGCCAGAACGCACTTCTCAGCCTACTATACAAGGCCCGATTTGCCTAATAAGCCAAGTTTTCATGAATTAATTGTTTTTCGACTACCTAACCTACCTAACCTAACCTAACCTAACATTTTCGGCTACCTAACCTAACCTAACCTATAAAGATAGGTTAGGTTACGTTAGGTAGGGTTGGTTAGGTTCGGTCATATAGCTACATTAATTTTAACTCCAATAAAAAAAAATTGACCTCATACATAATGAAATGGGTAGCTTTATCATTTCATAAGAAAAAAATGAGAGAAAATATATTAATTCAGGAAAACTTGGCTTATTAGGCAAATCGGGCCTTGCATAGTAGGCTGAGAAGTGCGTTCTGGCTACTAGGTACGACATATGTCTATATATATATATATATATATATATATATATATATATATATATATATATATATATATATATATATATATATATATATATATATATATATATATATATGTCGTACCTAGTAGCCAGAACGCACTTATCAGCCTACTATGCAAGGCCCGATTTGCCTAGTAAGCCAAGTATTCATGAATTAATTGTTTTTCGACTACCTAACCTACCTAACCTAACCTAACCTAACTTTTTTGGCAACCTAACCTAACCTAACCTATAAAGATAGGTTAGGTTAGGTTAGGTAGGGTTGGTTAGGTTCGGTCATATATCTACGTTAATTTTAACTCCAATAAAAAAAATTGACCTCATACATAATGAAATGGGTAGTTTTATCATTTTATAAGAAAAAAATTAGAGAAAATATATTAATTCAGGAAAACTTGGCTTATTATGCAAATCGGGCCTTGCATAGTAGGCTGAGAAGTGCGTTCTGGCTACTAGGTACGACATATATATATATATATATATATATATATATATATATATATATATATATATATATATATATATATATATATAGATTATATATATATTATATATATATTATATATATATATATATATATATATTATATATATTATATATATATATATATATATATATATATATATATATATATATATATATATATATATATGTCGTACCTAGTAGCCAGAACGCACTTGTCAGCCTACTATGCAAGGCCAAATTTGCCTACCTAACCTAACCTAACCTATCTTTATAGGTTAGGTTAGGTTAGGTAGCCGAAAAAGTTAGGTTAGGTTAGGTTAGGTAGGTTAGGTCGTCGAAAAACAATTAATTCATGAAAACTTGGCTTATTGGGCAAATCGGGCCTTGCATAGTAGGCTGAGAAGTGCGTTCTGGCTACTAGGTACGACATATATATATATATATATATATATATATATATATATATATATATATATATATATATATATATATATATATATATATATATATATATATATATATATATATATATATATATATATATATATATATATATATATATATATATATATATATATAACGTATGTATATATATATATATATATATATATAACGTATATATATATATATATATATATATATATATATATATATATATATACAGTATATGAATATATATATAATATATTATATGTGTGTGTGTGTATAAATTTGTGTGTGTGTGTAAATCACGGAAATTAACATGTGGTGAAAAATGTGAGTGTCAGACCACGGAAGAAGAATTGAAACAGGAAATTCCTTAAGTACTTTCATATTTAAATAATACATGTTCAGAAGGAATCAAGTAAATGTAAATTATTTCAGGAGGAATGATTCCTTCTGAAGATAAGTACTTTCGTATTTCAATAATATATCTTCAGAAGGAATCATTCCTCCTGAAATAATTTACATTTACTTGATTCCTTCTGAACATGTATTATTTAAATATGAAAGTACTTAAGGAAATCCTAAGTGTAGTTACAGGATGAGAGCTACACTCGTGGTGTCCCATTTTCCCAGCACTCTTTGTCATATAATGCTTTGAAACTTTTGACGGTTTTGGCCTCCACCACCTTCTCACCTAACTTGTTCCAACCGTTTGCAATTCTGTTTGCAAAAGTGAATTATCTTACATTTCTTCAGCATCTTTGTTTAGTTCGTTTAAATCTATAACCTCTTGTTCTTGAAATTCCAGGTCTCTGGAAATCTTCCCTATCAAGTTTATCAATTCCTGTTACTGTTTTGTACGTAGTGATCATATCTCCTCTTTTCCTTCTGTCTTCTACTTTTGGAATATTTAATGCCTCTAATGTCTCCTCATAAATCCTGCCCTTCAGTTTGGTATGAATGTTTGTGTGCCTTCATCGTATATTTTGCAAAATATGGAATACATCTCATTTACTTTACTTTAAGAATATGGTTCGATCAATTAAAAACCCTCTTGTTCAAATTGCAAAGAGACTGAAAGAGATGCAGCATGCTCAATGGATTATATATTAGTGATTATTATTAGGATTATATATTAGTGAATCATATTAGTGATTCAATTATTGTCATAAAACAATAAACAAATAGTTTTGCTGTTATTACACTCTATTCACAGGTTATATATAAGTATCTGCATGTTTTGTTCATTACAAACCACTAAGTTGGTTTGATTTTTGTTGAGATTGTTATTTATGATAAGATTCCTTACGTTATCTGAGAATGAAGCTATGTTGGTATTGGGAAATCTATAGATGGCACTTATAGTCAAGGAGGATTTAAGGGATTTACTGGAGAACTTGGCAAAGGTATATTCACAATAGTCGTCTCTATTACTAATGACACTATTGCAGATGAAGGTATCTTTGTAAGATATTGCTATGCCACCTCCATTTTTTATTAGGCCTGCAGTTGTGAATGGCTTTATTATCAGCCAAGTTGTAGCATACAACATAGCATATATATGTATATATATATATATATATATATATATATATATATATATATATATATATATATATATATATATATATATATATATATATATATATATATATATATATATATATATATATATATATATATATATATATATATATATATATATATATATATATATATATATATATATATATATATATATATATGTCGTACCTAGTAGCCAGAACGCACTTCTCAGCCTACTATGCAAGGCCCGATTTGCGTAATAAGCCAAGTTTTCATGAAATAATGTTTTTTCGACTACCTAACCTACCTAACCTAACCTAACCTAACTTTTTCGGCTACCTAACCTAACCTAACCTAACCTATAAAGATAGGTTAGGTTAGGTTAGGTAGGGTTGGTTAGGTTCGGTCATATATCTACGTTAATTTTAACTCCAATTAAAAAAAATTTACCTCATACATAATGAAATGGGTAGATTTATCATTTCATAAGAAAAAAAATTGAGAAAATATAATAATTCATGAAAATTTGGCTTATTAGGCAAATCGGGCCTTTCATAGTAGGCTGAGAAGTGCGTTCTGGCTACTAGGTACGACATATATATATATATATATATATATATATATATATATATATATATATATATATATATATATATATATATATATATATATATATATATATATATATATATATATATATATGTCGTACCTAGTAGCCAGAACACACTTGTCAGCTTACTATGCAAGGCCCGATTTGCCTAATAAGCCAAGTTTTCCTGAATTAATATATTTTCTCTAATTTTTTTCTTATGAAATGATAAAGCTACCCATTTAATAGTGTTTGAGGTCAATATGATTTTATTGGAGTTAAAATTGACGTAGATATATGACCGAACCTAACCAACCCTACCTAACCTAACCTAACCTATCTTTATAGGTTAGGTTAGGTTAGGTAGCTGAAAAAGTTAGGTTAGGTTAGGTTAGGTAGTCGAAAAACAATTAATTCATGAAAACTTGGCTTATTAGGCAAATCGGGCCTTGCATAGTAGGCTGACAAGTGCGTTCTGGCTACTAGGTACGACATATATATATATATATATATATATATATATATATATATATATATATATATATATATATATATATATATATATATATATATATATATATATTATTAAATATGACCGAAAAAGTAAGATTAATAATTCTAACTGCAGTCTACACTAAGGAAACAAACATAGGAATGTGCCTAAATGCCAACAGCGACTGCCCTGACAGGTACAAGAGGAGTGTTGTTAACGCATACGTCGACCGTGCTCTCAGCCACAGCTCAGAATGGAAGCAAGTCGACGAAGAACTCTGTAGGGTAAGGCAGGTCCTAGTCAATAACGGCTTCTCCAATGGTTTCATCGAAGACATCATAAGAAGGAAAGTGAAAAGCCATGCAACCTCTGAAGAGACAACTAACACAACACCTATACCCCCTATTAGACTATTTTACAGGAACTTCTTTTCCACAGCTCATAAAACGGAGGAAAGGGTCCTGAAAGATATTGTTAATAGAAACGTTATCCCTACAGACAAAAATCAGAGGATACAACTGACGATTTACTATAAAACCAGAAAAACGGCCAGCCTACTCATGAGAAACTCTCCAGACACAAAACAGAACGCTTTAAAAGAGACTAACGTCGTCTATGCCTTCAAATGCCCACTTGGGGACTGTAAGCTCCAAAAAACCCAGTATATAGGCAAGACAACAACATCTCTTTCTAGGCGTTTAACGATGCATAAGCAACAGGGCTCCATTAAGGAACATATAATCTCTTCCCATAACCAAACCATCGCCAGAGAAATCCTAGTAAACAACAAATAAAGATAGGTTAGGTAGGGTTGGTTAGGTTCGGTCATATATCTATTAATTTTAACTCCAATAAAAAAGAATTGACCTCATACATAATGAAATGGATAGCTTTATCATTTCATAAGAAAAAAAATAGAGAAAATATATTAATTCATGAAAACTTGGCTTATTAGGCAAATCGGGCCTTGCATAGAAGGCTGAAAAGTGCGTTCTGGCTACTAGGTACGTCATATATATATATATATATATATATATATATATATATATATATATATATATATATATATATATATATATATATATATATATATATATATATATATATATATATATATATATAGTGTACTCACCTAATTCCTAAAAGTGTGTGTGTGTGTGTGTAATTACCTAAGTGTAGTTACAGGATGAGACCGTCTTCCCAGCACTCTTTGTCATATAATGCTTTGAAACTACTGACAGTCTTGGCCTCCACCACCTTCTCACCTAACTTGTTCCAACCGTCTACCACGCTATTTGCGAAAGTGAATTTTCTTATATTTCTTTAACATCTGTGTTAAGCTAGTTTCAATCTATGACCTCCTGTTCTTGAAGTTCCAGGTCTCAGGAAATCTTCCCTGTCGATTTTATCAATTCCTGTTACTATTTTGTATGTAGTGATCATATCACCTCTTTCTTCTGTCTTTTAGTTTTGGCATATTTAATGCCTCTAACCTCTCCTCGTAGCTCTTGCCCTTCAGTTCTGGGAGCCACTTAGTAGCATGTCTTTGCACCTTTTCCAGTTTGTTGATGTGCTTCTTAAGATATGGGCCAACTTATGTTGTTGGGCACCACACAACAGCTGCATATTCTAGCTTTGGCGTAACAAAAGTCATGAACAATTTCTTTAGTATATCACCATCCATGTATTTAAACGCAATTCTAAAGTTAGAAAGCGTAGCATAGGCTCCTCGCACAATATTCTTTATGTGGTCCTCAGGTGATAGTTTTCTATCTAGAACCACCCCTAGATCTCTTTCTTTATCAGAATTCTTTAAAGATTTCTCACATAATGTATAGGTTGTGTGGGGTCTATGTTCTCCTGTTCCACATTCCATAACATGGCATTTATTAACATTAAATTCCATTTGCCAAGTGGTGCTCCATATACTTATTTTATCCAGGTTTTCTTGAAGGGCATGACAATCATCTAAATTTCTTATCCTTCCTATTATCTTAGCATCATCAGCAAACATGTTCATGTAATTCTGTATACCAACTGGTAGATCATTTATGTAGACAATAAACATCACTGGTGCAAGAACTGAACCCTGTGGTACTCCACTTGTGACATTTCTCCAGTCCGATACATTGCCTCTGATTACTGCCCTCATTTTTCTATCAGTCAGAAAATTTTTCATCCATGTTAGAAGCTTACCTGTCACCCCTCCAATATTTTCCAGTTTCCAGAACAACCTCTCTATGTGGAACTCTGTCGAATGCCTTTTTTAGGTCCAGATAGATGCAGTCAACCCAACCATCTCTTTCCTGTAATATATCTGTTGCTCGATCATAGAAACGGAGTAAATTCGATACACAGGATCTTCCAAATCGAAAACCATACTGTCTGTCTGAAATTATATCATTTCTCTCCAGGTGTTCTACCCATTTAGTTTTAATTATTTTTTCCAATATTCCAATTCCAATTTTTTCCAATAATGTGTGTGTGTGTATGTATATTTGTGTTGTTGAATATGACCGAAAGTTATAGTCTTTCTGCCCCTCTCCTTACTGCTATTGTTGTTTCTCGCATCTTTGTATTGCTTGTATGTTTGGGCAATTTTTCCCTTTTTCCTAGTTCTGCATCTCTGCTTTTGTATAAATTTTGTTGTGCCATTATCATATATTTCACAAAACTTGACATACATCTCATTTACTTCATGTCCTAACAGCAAGTGTTTGTCAAATTCCTTAAGGAAATATCTGAGTTCCCCATAATGACCTCTCCACAAGTCAGGTTTTTCAACTGCTTCAAGCACATTTTCTTCCAGATTATAATGCATTGCATACTTTATTCCCAAAAAGACATGGTCACTTTTACCCAAGTGACCATGTCACTTGGGTAAAAGGAGGGAGGTACTGAAAGGAGGAAAAGGGAGGTACCAAAGGAGGGAGGTACTGAATGATAAATATATCTTTCTCTTTCCTGGTAAATATAATATCAAGAATGGAGGGAACATCCCCTTCCCTCATCCTCGTAGCTTGTTTAACATGTAGAAACATGAATGTTTACAGGGTGAGGTTTACGAAATTATATATATATATATATATATATATATATATATATATATATATATATATATATATATATATATATATATATATATACATATATATATATATATATATATATATATATATATATATATATATATATATATATATATATATATAACTGAAAACTCACACCCCAGAAGTGACTCGAACCCATACTCCCAGGAGCAACGCAACTGGTATGTACAGGGACGCCTTAATCCGCTTGACCATCACGACCGGTCATAAGGAAGTGATAGGCGAGGCTATTTGAACCACTTCCCCGCCGGCACTCGGATGGTAATCTTGGGCATAGCATTTTATCAAATCACCTCATTCTTTGGGGCACACGTGAGGAACACAAATGCAAACAAGCCTGAATGGTCCCCAGGACTATATACAACTGAAAACTCACACCCCAGAAGTGACTCGAACCCATACTCCCAGGAGCAACGCAACTGGTATGTACAGGGACGCCTTAATCCGCTTGACCATCACGACCGGACATAAGGAAGTGATAGCCGAGGCTATTTGAA
>NC_091205.1:7987534-7997534 GCF_040958095.1 Procambarus clarkii | reverse complement strand
CTCTCTCTCTCTCTCTCTCTCTCTCTCTCTCTCTCTCTCTCTCTCTCTCTCTCTCTCTCTCTCTCTCTCTCTCTCTCTCGCTCTCTCTCTCTGGCTCTCTTGCTCTCTCTCTCTGGCTCTCTCTCTCTCTCTGGCTCTCTTGCTCTCTCTCTCTCTCTCTCTGTCTCTCTCTTTCTCTCTCTCTCTCTCTCTCTCTCTCTCTCTCTCTCTCTCTCTCTCTCTCTCTCTCTCTCTCTCTCTCTCTCTCTCTCTCTCTCTCTCTCTCTCTCTCTCTCTCTCTCTCTCTCTCTCTGGCTCTCGCTCTCTCTGGCTCTCGCTCTCTGGCTCTCTCTCTCTGGCTCTCTCTCTGGCTCTCTCTCTCTCTGGCTCTCTCTCTCTCTCTGGCTCTCTCTCTCTGGCTCTGGCTCTCTCTCTGGCTCTCTCTCTGGCTCTGACTCTCTCTCTGACTCTCTCTCTAGCTCTGACTCTCTCTCTCTCTGGCTCTGGCTCACGCTCTCTCTCTCTCTCTCTCTCTGACTCTGGCTCACGCTCTCTCTCTCTCTCTCTCTCTGGCTCTGGCTCACGCTCTCTCTCTCTCTCTCTCTGGCTCTCTCTCTCTCTGGCTCTCTCTCTCTCTGGCTCTGTGGCGCTCTCTCTCTGGCTCTCGCTCTCTCTCTCTGGCTCTCGCTCTCTCTCTCTGGCTCTGGGTCTCTCTCTCTGGCTCTCATATTTCATTTGATTTAAAAATGTCTGAGATTTTTACTTAATCTAAGTTATATTGCATGGTGCTAATATGAATATTATACATGACTTTTTTCTTTTCTTTCTCTCTCTCTTTCTCCCTTTCTTTCTTTCTCTTTCTTTCCTTCTCTCTCTCTTTTTCTTTCTCTTTCTACATGAATATTATACTTGACTGTGTTTACATTCACTTGTAGATTTTTATTTTTAGTTAATTAGTCCTAAACTTTTGATTAATAGATTTTTATTATTAGTCATAGAAAAACTATAGTGTTATATGTATACTCGGAAAATTTTACTTGTTTTAGTTTTAAGTAACAATAACTGCTTGTAACGTCAGACTGATCTCAGCATGACATGAATCACAGGCTGCTTGATCACAAAATCTATTGTGTTCACATATTGCATATATAGATTTTTATAGATTTTTAAATTTTTACTTTTATATTCTGTTATAGATATAGTCTATATATTTCGAGCTATTACATATATTTTTTTGTATTACTCATTCTTAATTAAATAAATATAATATTTTAATTCTCTTTTTGTACCCTATTTATTTGTAATTTACACATACATATATAGGATGTCCATTTGTTTCTCAGATATGTCTTCTTTCTTTCTCTCCCTTTCTATTTCAGATATGAATTACAAAATTATTATACCCTAATTTACCCTAAACGTTTTAATGTAGGTAATTAAAAGATTATAAAAAAGTTTTTAGAAATGTTAATTATTTACGTTCTAAGGTTGTATATAAAAGTTCTCAAAAAACATTTTCTAAACGTAATTATAAACGTGCTGAAAACAATGAAATGTCGTTTTTAGGATGTTTTAAAAACGTGAAAATGTTTGCTGGGCAGGAAGTGGTTGTGGGGATGTGTGGCGTTATAATGCGGTCATCAGTGGTTGGGATGACCAGAGGTGATGGTGTGTCTGTTACGGACCCGAATCCAGCGTCCGAGCACGGAGCAGTGACGACCGCGCCATCTGTGGGTCAGCTCCCGAAACCCCCTCCAAATGGACGACGACACCTGGTGAGGACGAGGTGTACTGGCCACGAGGGCCAGTTTCCAGTCCTGTTCAGCTCACAACACAGCCGCCGCTGACCTCTGGTGAGGTGGTGCTCAAACGACAACGCCATCTATGGAGTGGATAGGTGGGCGTTTGGGTCTGAGCCTGTAAGTGAGGTGCTTTTGTGTGTCCCTGTTACTGATGACGTGTCTGCTTACAGAGTCGACCTGGGACTGCTGTAAAGGAAGTTGAGTCAGTCTACCCAAGGCAGCCGTCTCGACACCAAGTGTTTTGCTGCAGCAGCTGTGAGTCGCCTCCCGGATGAACACTGTGGTGTTACCCTGCCTGTGAAGTGGCAGTTGAGGATTGTCATACCCGGGACTGACTGGTGGAGACGCTTAACCACTGGGGTATTGTGGACAGGAGAGTGATCTGTGGTATCACACGAGGCTCCTGACTAGGGCGCTACCCTAGTATAGCTCGTGGAGTGGCCTGACCAGCGTTGCTGATACGGAACCTGCCAGCTGTCTGCTGGACTTGTGGTTGACGGCCTCCACGGCGGTGCCCCCAGTGGAACTGTGTTTTGGCTGGCCTGTGGCCGGGGTAGACTCAGCTTTTCGAAGGATTCGTCGTGAGGCCACGAGAGCACCGAGAAGATCCAGAGTCTTCAGAAGACGACAGTGTAGATAATACCCCTATGCAGTGTTTATACCCCCCCCCCCCCCCCCGTGTAATCTTCTTATATATATTGGTGAAGGTATTAATTATAATCTTAAGTTTTTGTCTTTCTTTCCCTTCCCCCTTTTAATTTACTTGCGTTACGGATCACATCCCTTGAAAGCCACTACTGGCTTGGGGCCGGATACCCTTCCTCTAACAACATCAGAGTAAGAACCCAGTTGCGACCCGAGATGGCCGTAACAGTGTCGGAGTGGGTAAGTCTTATGGATAAGATGAAATGTGGATAATTGCAGGAGTTGGTGGCTGCAGTAGGCGAGCCAAGTCGATATATCTAGCAACACTCATAAAAGACTATTAAAAATTCAATATTTTCATTAAAATTTTCATTAATTTAGTCGGAGTGGGTAAGTCTTATGAATAAGATTACAATGTAGAATTTCAAAATTTCAGGTGTTGGTGGTTGCAGTGGGCGAGTCAAGTAGATATACTAATGTCTCTTTAATTGAGTTGTTACAGGAATCTCGCTAGAGGCGAGCCAGTGGCAGTATGATGCTTTAATGACATTAGTTGTGAAATTATTTAATGAAGTATTTATTGTGATAATGTATGTGTATGTATATACTGTATGTGTATGTATATACTGTATATTACCTCATCGGCACCATTACTGAGTGTTAGGCTTGAGAAGGTCCCCCGGGATCATGTCACAGAGCTTCAGGTAGAGTAGAAGGGAAGCTATGAGGCTACACTCAGTAATTCTAGAAAAAAAAAAAGGGAGGAAGTGCAGCCAACGTGACGTTATAGGCGAAATTCGCCCCCTGACATCAAAGCAGGGATAAGGGCCAGCTGCAATGGTTTTGCAGCTGCGCTCAGGCTATATACGGGGAGAGAGTAAGGAGCCGAGGGGGTTATGTAATAATGGGATCGAGCCAGGGGGCTCCGAGGGAATATTTTGCAGGTACAGCGGTCGGGAAGGTGTGAATACAGGTGGACACACTCTGGGCAGATGGGCCTAGAGTAATGTGCTACAGCTGTGGTGAGCACAGCAAGGAAGGATGACCAGAGAGCTGTGAGGTATCTACAGCGTTCTGGGGTTGGTGCCCTGGAACGAGACGTCAGCACAGACCCGAGGGAACATGACCCTGGGGTAGGAATCTCCGTTGCTCTGGAGGCCAGGATTACGTTAGCTCAGAGCAACGATGGGACATTGACAACATTCACCAGGCTGGACAGCCTGGGTTTTGGCAGGGTCATGGAGGATCTATGACCTAGCAACCATAGAACACGAAGACAAGAGAAGTGATGCTGCCAATTGTGGAGGAGGCCAGTGAAACATTGTGTGACCATTGTAAGCCCTTATGTCAACAGTACAGGGCAAGATGTTAAATTGTTAGTAACTTATTACTAAGGATGAAGAACCTTAGATATATATGTGAGTATATATTAATGACTAGTGTCATTTCTATTTAAGTGCCAGCATTCTGGTCCATGTAATTTTATGGTTATGTTTGTATGTAATTATATGTCAGCAGTTTAGGTATATGTGCATTGTTGGAGATGAGAAAAATTATTACAGACTATTTTACCTGTGCTATGATGTGAATATAATGTATATGTTGGAGAAGTGTTGTGAGTCATGTCGGGGAAAATTTTAATTTATTTCATCGTGTGTATGATGAACTTATTGGATGATTTTTTAGTAGTACATATATGGTGGGTGCATCCTCCAGGTCCTTGCACTAATGGAACCATTGCAATGATGCATATGGGGACTTATGCGTGTTTAAGGAGGGGAGTGGTGTTGTAATCCACAAGTTAGTAGGAATTATTAGCTAGAGGATCATTACTACAACACTTAACGAATGATGATTGGAAGTACATGTTAAGTAGACAGACTATGGATCACATATCTAAGAAAGGTCAATGGATTAAGACCGAAGCTGTTTAGCCAAATTAATAATTCCTGGAAAGAGGAATTATTCTTCGTCAGGCTTATAGGATCAAGGTTACCGCTCTAGGGATAAGGTTAATCGGATTATACCTTACTTGAGAGGCGTGGTGAAATGTTTGAGGCCATGGTTGGCTAAAGTCAATCTGATTGTGGGAGTTGAACTGAGAAGTCCTCTGGATCTCCGTTTGTGGCATCAGCGAAGTGTAGCAGACAGCTATGCGAGAACCTGATGTGATCTTAGTGACGAAGTTAAGTCTGCAGTATGTGAGTATTGGTTGAAAGACTAACCGGGTGTGGAGCGTTGTAGTAATCATTCCGTATTAGTGACTTAGGCGGAAGTTACGAGTGCAAGTGGTGACCGCGGAGGTCAAGTGGTCTATGGGTATTGGAAGTGTATTTACCTAATAGAGTATGTTAATATGTTATTATTTGTCAGAGTCTATTCTTTGTAATTAAATGACAAAACCCGACGGCCTTTAAATACCTTTCATATGTTCACTCATTGTGTTCCAGTACAAACCTAGTGGTACGCCTCAAGGGTCTGGTGTGTGTGTAGGAGTACACGGTGGTAGTAACGGTTGCTGAGGCAAGGTGTTATGTGTTGTGTATTCGCTGTGTTCGGAATGAACCGGGGTTCAGCGTCACGACATTTCCACGTGTTACATTTCTGCATGTCTCCAAATCTGGAAGTGTTCACTTTTGCATGTCCCTGACAAGGATGTTATATGCATCAGCTTTGATTATTACTCACTCTTGTGACAACCCCCTACACCAGCTTTTCTCAGCAGACAGTTTCCCACAAATTGTATATAATGCATGACTTATTTTTAGAATTTTAATACAATTTAATAATTTTAATTTTAATTTAACTGTAATGGCACAGTGAGACGAATGATGAAGAAGATAGGGCCCTTTGCTTTGTGGTGCAAGCCTTGTGGGAAATTTTTACCCACCATATCTAATTATCATCTAAGAAATGTATAATTTCTGTATCATATCAAAATCATATCAGAATCATTATAAATTCATTATACAGTTTGATCCTAGAAGATAATGCCACTTGGATCCCGTACGCATAGGGCCCTATAGATGCCTACGTGACTTTGTGCATGATCTCTTATGGATCCAGAAACTTCTAGAAGGATTTTATAATTAAAAAATTATTGGAACATTGATTCAATATCCGGTAGGGATAAAAATCGAATCCTTAATAAGAATCAGTGGTACTATCAAGTACTACTTATAATCTTTATATCCTATATCAAATTATATTATAATTACAGCTTATCTCAATCATAAATCTAGACTGTAAAAATAATCAATCAATATTCATAGAAGACTTCCATGCTCGGGGAGCATGGGAAGGGATCTGGGCGAGAAGCGTCCACGAGAGCCGAGGAGGACCGCGTGTTTGTTGACAACTGTGAACACGTGTGACGGATCCGATTTACGACCCTAGCTAGAGATTCTTGGAATTAATTTGCAGACAGTATTTTTTTAATTTAGTTCAGTCCAAGTCTCTAGTAGTCTCCTCTTATATCAATCCCAGCAGGTTTTTCCCACAAGCCTTACCTCGTTGAGCGCAAGAAGAAAAGTGCCTTCAAAACCTTGAATATTTGCAATGTAATATTAAGTAATTTTTATAATTTTTGTATCATATATGTATGTGTTTATACTGTATATGGATATTTTTTATCATCCGAATGCCGGCACGGCATTTAAGGCAGGCACGGCAGTTGATGCCGGCATGGCATGTGAGGCAGGCACGGCAGTTGATACCGGCACGGCAGTTGATGCCGGCACAGTATGTGCTGTCTGTGAATTCCTCAACCTATGTATCAGGCAGTTTATATATTAGAATAACAATTAGGTTTATTTTTCTTCCTTAATTCCAAGAACCTCTACCACCTCATTGAGTTTAGTAGCTCTGTGCATATCAGGTGCTCTTTAATATACAGACCTACTCCTTCATTTGACCTAGTTTTTCTATCACATCTATATAAATTATAGTTGGGAATCCAGATTTTACTATCCATGTAATCTTTTTTTTTTCTTTTTATATATCTAATTCAATTTTTCTAACAGTTAAAAAGAAAATAGTTTAATGGTATTTATTTATTACATTAGAAAGTTATAAAATCTAATGTTGAGATTGAAAGACATACATTATACTCTATTGCCTTACAGTTTATGCATTATTGTAACAGGTACAAATGCTATTGTTATGCAAATGTTATTGTAATAGGTACAAATGCCTCTGTGTTATTAATTGTTCTGTTGTTATTAATATACCATGCTGGTTCTCTGGTTTTGGTTGAAGTTGCTGGTGCCAGTGGACCACTTTGTGCTTTAGGCCTGGTGGAGCTTGGTCCACCAGGCTGTTGTTTGGAGTGGCCCGCAGACCCACATACAGTCTGCATATGATATACAGTCTGTTGATCAATTGAACTACAGTAGTTAGTTTTTATCATCCGAATGCACCAATATGTCTTCATTCTTCCTAGATGAAGGAACTAGGTAATGTTCATCATCTGAATGCACCATCTGAAGCTTTTCCACACTCATGATACACGAGAGGTTTATCAGCTGTATGCACCATCCTGTGAGTTTTTATAAGTCGCAAACAACTGAATCTTTTGCCACACTCAGGACATTCATGAGGTTTATCATCCGTATGCACAATCATGTGACTTATTGTACTGGAACGTTTTCTGAATCTTTGGCCCGCATTCAGCACACTTGAAATGTTTAGCACCCGTTTGTAGTGTCCTATGTGCATTTATTTATTTACTTATATATATGTGTATATATATTATATATATATATATATATATATATATATATATATATATATATATATATATATATATATATATATATATATATATATATATATATATATAAAAGCAATTCTAAAGTTAGAAAGTGTAGTATTGGCCCCTCGCACAATGTTAATATGATCCTCAGGTTATAGTTTTCTATCTAAAACCACCCCTAGATCTCTTTCTTGATGAAAATTCTTTATAGATCTCTGTGGCTCGATCATAGAAACTGAGTAAATTCGTTACACTGGACCTTCTAGATCGAAGACCATGCTGACAGTCTGATATATCATTGAGTACGTCTGCATCTGAAACTGAGCAATATCGGAATTATTATTTGGTTTTCTAAATTTTATACTTATAATCTTACCTCATTTCAGAGACCACAAGTAATCTGGGCTTCGAACTCAACAGAAAACCCTTCCGTAGACCTGCTTCTTTGCTACGTAATAGACAAAATTTAGTAAGTACTGATTTATTATGTGTTTATTGTTTATTTATTTATTTTTTCTTTATATACAAGAAGGTACATTGGGGGAGAGTACAGAGACATGAAGTTATACATTCTTGTAAAGCAACTAGCACTCATAGCGTTTCGGGCAGATGTAAGTATAGGCCAAGGAACTTACCATCTTTTTTATTTCTGATGTTAACATTGTCTAACTGTAGCTGAATTGCATTTGTTGATTTGCTCCCAAATAAGATGTTGTAGGTCCTTTCTATGTTTAGTGTGAGTTTGTTGGTTGACATTCATAAGTGGATTTTTTTAAATTTATTGTTTACAGCATTATTTAATATGAGTGGGTTGGGGGGTCTGAGTAGATGAGGTTAGTATCATCATTATCTCATATCTCAGTGATTTTGTCGTAATGGTCAAGGAGCTGTGAGAGGCACGATCTTCCTGCTCTAAATCCATGTTGGCCTGGATTGTGGAGGTCATTGGTCTCCATAAAACTAGTAACCTGACTCCTGATCACTCCCAAATACTTTTATTATGTGGGACGTTAGTGCAACTGGTCTATAATTCTTTGCCAATGCTTTGCTACCTCCCTTGTGTAGAGAAGCTATTTCTGCTGCTTTAAGAGCCTCTGGTATCTCCCCCGTGTCCAAGCTCTTCCTCCACACTATACTGAGTGCCTGTGCAACTGACACTTTGCATTTCTTTATAAATATTGAATTCCATGAGTCTGGACCAGGGGCTGAATGCATGGGCATATTGTCAATTTCTCTTTCAAAATCTGTCACACTCGTGTTGATATCAGTTATATTTACAGGGGTTTGGATATCACCCATAAAGAAGTTGTCCGGATCCTCCACTTTCATGCTTTGTATCGGAGTGCTAAACATGTCCTCCTACTGCTTTTTTAGGATTTCACTAATTTCTTTGTCATCCTCAGTATATGAACCTTCACTAGTACGAATAGGTCTAATACTGGCAGTGGTTTTTGCTTTTCCTTGTGTAGGATTTTTATTACCTAGAACATTTTCCCATTGAATGTTTGTAAGTTCCCTGTTTATTTTCTCCCACTCTATCCTTTTATTATTAAAATTGAATTTACTGAATAGCCCTTCTCGCTTGTTGTTTCTCTTGGGCCTACTACCGTTATTGATGTTAGTTTGCACTTCAATGAGTTTGTGGTCCAAGTACGTAGTGTCTGAGACAGTAATGTCTGATTAGCTCGTCATTGTTCGTGAATATGAGGTCCAGCGTGTTCTTGTTCCTAGTCCGTTTTGTTATCTGCTGACTGAGCGAGAATTTGTCACAGAATCTCAGTAGTTCTCTGACCTGTGATTGGTTATTTCCATTTCCATTTTGGGTGTGTTGTTTTGGTAGTGATTCGTCCAGTTCTGGTAGTAGTGCGGTTGTTGTGTGGTGTAGTACTTGTGTGCTTGTTAATGACTTGTATTCCAGTCTTGTGGGTATCTCCTTTCCCCTACAGGCCAACTGCTTTGTTCTTACCTTAAATACCTTTGTTCTTGTTCTTAAATATCTCATTATTTACTCCTCTACCTAGCAACAAATCTGTCTAATTATACTCATTAACTATTTTTCAAAGTTCCCCATAGTGTCCTTTATTGAAATCGAGTTCATCAACCGTTTCAATGTCCTTATTTTCTTCTAGATTATATCTTAAAGTATATTTAAATGTTAAATGTTATTGTTCCATTTCAATGTTTCTAATTGCATTGTTAAATTAAATTTTTGAAGATTTTGATTTATTTTCATTTCGATTTAATTATTTTGTGTGACATTGCATTGCAATTGAGCTTTGTTGTTTACCATACCGTTCATTTCGTGAGTATAAGTATAGATGCCACACTTGTGACAGGTAAAACCATGCCTTTTTTGAAAAACAGCACCGTCTGTTGCACGTAAGAGCAACCCACACTATATTATGTTACGATATTATTTTAATTTTCCGATTGCATTGATAATTTGAATTTTCATAGATTTCAATTTATTTTCATTTTGATTTAATAATTTTGTGTGACATTGCATTGGAATTGAGCTGTGTTGTTTACCATACTGTTCATTTCATGAGTATAGTTTATTTTTTTATTTTTTCATTTCATTTTTTTAGCTGTTCTTATTTTTCAGTGATGGGAATATCAGATCATTTGATGTTCCCAATTTTCTGAGAGAACATCAGATCATTTGATGGTCCTAATTTTCTGATGGAAGCATCAGACCATTATGGAATGCATCGGATGAGGTAGTTTGGAATGGTGGGGAGGACGAGAGGGGGGATGGTGGGGAAGACGAGGGGACAGAGGAGAGGGTAATGGTGGGGAGGACGAGGGGACTGGGGAGTTG